>NC_091192.1:12048930-12113930 GCF_040958095.1 Procambarus clarkii
CAACACGAGGCTTGAAGTCTGGATCCGTTCGGGACTTGGGATCCGGTTCCATTCGGGGCTTTAATTCAGGTTCAATTTTAGATTTGTAATCTGGCTCCATTCTGGATTTGAAGTCTGGTTCCATTCGAGACTTAAATTCTTCTTCAATGCGTGGCTTGATATCCGGTTCCATACGAGGCCTGAATTCGTGTTCCACACGAGGCCTCATGTATTCGGGTTCCATGCGAGGTCTGATAAACTCGGGTTCGAAGCGTTGTTTACCCAAAGATTCGACGCCTTCCTCGACTTCCTGGTCGAGCTCCATCAGCCTAGCATCCAGTCTCGGATCCGACCTGGAATCCAGAAGGCCGAATAACCTGGATTCACCCACCCTGGACCCCAGCACTCTGGGGTCCACAACCCTGGGGTCGACGAACCTGGGGTCGAAGCGGGGATCCGACAAGAGTCTGGGGTCGGCCCGCGGGTCGATGAATCGGTCCATCATACGGTCGTGGAGGCGGTCCAGAGTCCGGTAGTTGATGACAGTGTCGCGGACCTCGTTCTCCTTGTTCTTCTTGCTGTGGCCAGACCGCAGCAGCGATGCGTACTTGCTCTCCTTGTTCAGGCTGCAAGCACCCAGTAAGGTCAGTATATATGTTAACACCCAGCACGCACCCCCCACACACACACACACACACACACACACACACACACACACACACACACACACACACACACACACACACACACACACACACACATTGAAAATCATTAAAATGATCCCTCAAAATTCCTGTGTTTCTCTAACCGAGGGATACACAGGAATTTCATTAACAGACTGATATGAGCTCAAAAGTCATAGAATAAACTAAGACGGGTCACTCGTTAGCCAGAAGTTAATGTAGCGATGGTTAGGTTAGCGTGACATTATTGCTCTTGGCTACCCCAACTCCCTCCCACACCCTAACATAATAGACGTCATCGATAGATTGTTTTAAACGAAGGTTAGATATATGCGACTCTCGTTTGGAATAAATAGGACCTGCCTCATATGGATCAAAAGTCCTTTAGTATCCGATCATCTTGTGGCTCATCTTCCTTACCTCTTCGTCCTTCCTACAAGTTAGAGCACCACTAGAGACAAATCTACACTGAGATACGTCAACAGACCGATGGTAAAAAGGAGAGAGAGAGAGAGAGAGAGAGAGAGAGAGAGAGAGAGAGAGAGAGAGAGAGAGAGAGAGAGAGAGAGAGAGAGAGAGAGAGAGAGAGAGAGAGAGCCAGACAAGACAGAGAGAGAGAGAGAGAGCCTCTGATGCGCCATCAGTTTCACCAACACCCACGCACCAAGCATGAAGACGTATATGTGGCAGCCTTGACACACACACACGAAGGCTAAGTCATTAGGAGGGCTGCGCGGGTGTGGTCTGCAGGGAAGTCACTGACAGCAGCGAGTGGTGAAGGTATCCCACCGCTCCACGCTGGCGTGTCTCGCTAAACAACATTATGTAACACACAAATACAAATGTTTCATATTCTTTCCGCGCCCCTTCCGTTAATTCTCTCTTTCTCTCTCTCTCTCCCTCCCCCTCTTCCTCTCCCACTGTCACAGAACACGATATAAACACCCAAAAGTAAAAACGTAACCACTACGGTATTTTAACAATCGTTACTTTGATGCTACGTTGTTGCAACCTTGTGGTTACATTGTGTATGCAATCAACAGCTGATAAATATGTTGAAAAACGCTCTGGAAACCCACACCTTATTTTCAGACTTCATAGTACTCGTTGATTTTGGCAAAAAGGAGCCAATCCTATTTAAAGTAGGGCATGGGGTCCATCCCGACCCTCCTATAACACCCCCATACATGCACATATCACGATGGTAAGTTGCGTGAGCCCACTTGCAAGTGTCTGGTTTCCAATTTCGCACAGATAGGCACTCTTTCTTATATAGCTTGCCCAAACAATCGGGGTGGACGGTAGAGCGACGGTCTCGCTTCATGCAGGTCGGCGTTCAATCCCCGACCATCGACGGTTGGGCACTATTACTTCTCCCCATCCCATCCCCTAATGCATTGTGCTTTTCCCTGATAACTCCCTTCCCTTGCAGGTACATGACAACGGCGGGTCTCTAGGGTCAATACTGGGTATTCAACAATGAAGAAGTGTGTGAGGTATGGCCCAAACTGTTGCTCAGTTTACACACGGAGTGCTCAGGGTTTGGAGAGTCGCCCCCTGCCACAGGTAACGACAGCCCAACCACATCCTGGCAAATACCATGACGCACTGTGTGGTGTACGTTTCGTGCTGCTCAAATCTATAGGTATGAAAAAGGATATGTGTCAGACGCCAGAAGCGTAGGGCAAGTCTCATTAAACTTTGCACAGACTCTTAGGTGAATGGAGACTCATTGGCGGTCAGGGGCTGGACCCACAATGAAGGGGGGGGGGGGGGCAGGCCTACATCACGAAGTTGGTAGAGATGAAATATTTGACCCCGAATCAGGAGAGCTTTAACCTTTGTTAAAATATTACTGTATTCAGATACTAACATGCAAACACGTGTTCTTTAAACATATTTGAATTGTGTGGGCTCCCACTACTTAAATGTCCTAACCTTTTGGTTAATGAGATGAAGACAGTGTGTAGTGAAGATGGTCATGTGTAGTGTAGAAGGTTACAACGATGGCCATGAGTAGCGTTGAAAGTATATAGTATATATCATTATTCACTTTTCTTGGTGAAAATTAACAGATATTTCCAGCTGTCAATAATTTGTCCGTACTGGCATAAAACAGATGATCCTTCCAAGTGGATGGACATAACAAAGGGGATATTAATAAGATATTTAAAAGTATCAACACAAGACAGAACACGAAACAATGGGTATAAATTGGATAAGTTTAGGTTAAGAAAAAAAACCTGGGTAAATATCGGTTCGGTTACAGGGTTGGTGATTTGTGGAACCAAGTACCACGTAACGTAATAGAAATAAGATCCCTTAATTAATTCAAGCGCAGGTTAGACATATATATGAATGAGATTGGGTGGTTATAAATAGGAGGTGCCTCTTATGAGTAAATAGGCCTTCTGCAGTTACCTTTATTCTTATCCTTCCATCTACCTAACTATCCATCCATCTATCTACTCATATATCCGTCCATTTTCTCTCCATTAACCCCCCCTCGTCTCCATCCCCTTGCACCCCCCCCCCCCGCCCCCTATCTTCTCCACCCTCCTCCCTCAGATTTCCCCACTCACCTGGAAGTGGGGGGGATCTCCCTCCCCCTCCCCTCCTCTATGTACCTGTTTCCATCCTACAATATTACTAATATCATAATATTATAAAGCATCGCGATTTCATTATAATACTAAAAAAATTATTAAATGACATTCACACAGAATATAATAGTTCCCCCCTTCGAAATTGGTCTTCTATGGCAGCGGGAAGTTCAGAATATAATGTACCTGTTTTATGGGGTTATTGTGGGAAATTTTTACCCACTATATCTATATTATTATCTAAGAAATGTATTATTTCTATATCATATCAGAATCACTATAGATTCATTATATATCTGGATCATACATGACAATGTCACCTATGATCACGTACACCATAGGGCCCTATAGGTGCCTACGTGACTTTGTGCATGATTTCTTAAATTTCCTGAAGCTTCTAGAAGGATTTCTTAATTAAAAAACTATTGGAACAATTGAATTGATTTCTGGTAGGGACTAAATCCAATCCTTAATAATAATCAATAGTGCTAACAAGTACTACTTATAATCTTTAAATCCTATATCTAATTATATTATAATCACATCTTATCTCAATCATATGTCTAGACAGTAAAAATAATCAATCAATATTCATTGAAGGCTACCTTGCTCAGGAAGCATTGGGGGGGGGGGGGGGGGGGGGCGATGGCTGGGAAAGAAGTGCCCATGACACCCTGAGCCGAATTCACTTTACAAACAGTGAAAACATGTGATGGTGCCTTGCGAACAATTATTCAGCTTAGGACACCTTATCCAATTATCTTTATCACCAGTGATTACTCTCTAGAACTGGGGGAGTACCTGGACAATATATCTACAAGGAAAAATTCCTAGAACATATCTAAATAAATGTAGAGTGGAGCACACAAGGTATCGCTGTCTCCACCTTCACCATCATCACTTATCTAACCTATTGGAACCACAATTAAGGACATAATCAATTAGCAACGCTACTAGAATATTATACCACAAAGCTGTGATATAAAATATTGTGCCTAAACTCGACAAGAGAGTTATCTGGTCTGGCACACTTGTCAGACAGGCACCCGGCATTCAGAGAAGTATATTGAATGTTGTTTAGTGTATTAATTGGCCAATTGTATGCTTGTATAACTTTAATATATCCAATAAGTCTGTCTGTCGGTTATAGAGTGGGGCAACACCTCATATTTTAGTAAGTTTAATAATATTGTTGTGCCTGAATCTTTTACAGGACCTCAGACACTCGAGACATTCACAACCTCACAAGTGTCCCTAGTCTGGGAAGAGTTTCAGTCAGGCTGACTGAACCTCTTCATATAAATTGTATATATCTATATATATACACTTAATCATATAAATTAAGTTAACAATTGCTTACTTAGTCATCATATAAGTTTATCTAATTGAATATAATCTCTTGTACTTAGTTAACAGTACTTAGACCACATTTAAGGTCATTTAACATACTTCCACAATTTAAATTGTTGTGTTCATAGTATAAGAATATATTGGCTGTTAATAGTTATGGTGCTAGACTGGACTATGTACATGTTTAAATCCCTGATTTAAACAGAACCAGTGTTCAGTCATAGAATTGAATTTAATAAAATCTTATCCTTGTATTAGAAATACACACTGATGTGAGATAATTGCCTGCAGGTGGATTGTGGAACTTCTATCAACTGCTCCATTCACCCCCACCTGCCCCTTACAGCCCACAGTCTGTCATTAGGAAAAGAGGAGCTAGGATTTATGACCTTATCTAGAGACTTTAGCTGAATTAATTTTCCATACAATAATTTTTTTATTTTTAGTTCAGTACAAGTCCCCTAGCAGTTCTCCTCTCATATCAATCGTGGCAGTTTTTCCCCACAGTTATGGCCATAGTTTAATAAGCAGGAATACTTAAATGGTTCCCTTTCCAGAAATCAATGAATAATGTATATTGCTATATGAAGGCAAAAATCGGGTTTGAATTTGTTTTCTTTTCAAACTATTTTCGTAGGCGGGCATCGTGGTAGCGGTGTTAATGCGGCCCTGTTTCGCAGTTCCTTGTTGAATGGTGGCGACATTACCCAGCCTATGTACACCAACTACCACAGACCATTTCCTCAGGAGACAATTCATATATGGTACTAACAGAGCAAGAACTTGGCAATGTGATGTTATAGTGGCCAGAATACGCCTGGGATATAGACATATCTGGCAGCTTTCGCAAAACCCAACTGTCGAGTACACAATGTGTCAACCTTGTGTAAATAACAAATACACCTTGTGTCAACTTTGTGAAACTGTCGAATACACCTTGTGTCAACTTTGTGAAACTGTCGAATACACCATGTGTCAACTTTGTGTGTGTTCTATACACCGTGCATCAACTTTGTGAAAGTGTCGAATACACTTTGTGTCAACTTTGTGAAAGTGTCGAACACACTTTGTGTCAACTTTGTGAGTGTCCTATACACCATGTGTCAACATTGTGAGTGTCGAATACACGGTGTGTCAACTTTGTGAAAATGTCAAATACACCGTGTGTCAACTTTGTGAAAGTGTCGAATACATCATGTGTCAACTTTGTGAAAGTGTCGAATATACTTTGTCAACTTTGAGAAAGTGTCGAATACACCGTGTGTCAACTTTGTGAAAGTGTCGAATACACCGTGTGTCAACTTTGTGAGTGTCGAATACACTTTGTGTCAACTTTGAGAAAGTGTCGAATACACCGTGTGTCAACTTTGTGAAAGTGTCCAATACACCGTGTGTCAACTTTGTGAAAGAACAAACATGCACTCCCTTGAACATTATATTGTAGAATGTCCCACATTGACTGACTTTCGCCCTCCTGGGCTGAGGTATGCTGAACTCTGTAACTACTATATGAGTACTGGAACACGTGATGATATATTGGACTTGTACCCAAGATTGACTATGTAATGCATCAATTATACAATCTATGTGACGTAACTATAACCTGAGCTTGTAAAAGCATCTTAATCACCTTCAGTTGTTAAGGGCTTAATAACACACTAGTTTATATAGCAGTTCTCTTACCCCTGTCAAAGTAAGAGACATAAATATATGTGTATGTATATATACATGTATGTATATATATGAATGTATGTGTGTGTGTGTATGTATATATGTATGTGTATACAGAATATGCGGAAGCTGGTCAGATTGCATATTGCCTTTGTAAACACACATTAATGACATTATGTAAAAAGACACATCAAACACTGTTTATGTAGGACAGACGTAAATCTGCGTATTTATGTATCTATGTATATAGGTTTGATTTTTTCATGTGGTTTGTGCCACACGAAAGACTGATTAAAAAGATAGAAGCTCATGGTATTGGGGGGTGCCATACTAAGATGGATTAAGGCATGGCTACACCAAAGAAAGCAGAGAGTTAGTATAAATGGGGTTAAGTCAGAGTGGGAAAATGTTGTAGGTGGAGTGCCTCAAGGCTCTATATTGGGACCTCTGCTGTTTATAATATATATAAATGATTCATATATATATTTAATTAGATTCAGGTTTGAGTAGCAATATTAGCAAATTTGCTGATGATACAAAAATCGGTAGGGTAATTAACACAGAAGAAGACTCTTTATCACTTCAAGTTGATCTAAATAGGATTTTGAAATAGTCAAAAGATTGGCAGATGCAGTTTAATGCTGATAAATGTAAAGTTCTGAGGCTAGGTAATGATGATAAGAGTTATAAGATACGAGATAGATGGTGTTGAGATTGCAAAAGGGATCTGGGAGTTAGGATGAGTAAGAATTTTAAAGCAAAGGATCACTACATGAATGTTCGTAATAAGGCAAATAGGACATTGGGATTCATTAATCGAAGCGTTAGTAACAAGACACCTGATGTTGTTCTTCAGCTATATCTTGCTCTGGTTAGGCCCCATTTAGATTATGTAGTTCAGTTTTGGTCACCGTACTATAGAATGGATATAAATTCACTTGAACGTGCGAAGGATGACTAAGTTAATTCCCCAAATTAGAAATCTTTCATATGAAGAAAGGTTAACAAAGCTTAAATTGCATTCACTGGAAAGGCGAAGAGTTTAGGGGTGACATGATAGAGGTTTACAAGTGGATGAATGGACATAACAAAGGGGATATTACTAGGGTATTAAAAGTATCAACACAAGATAGAACACGAAACATTGAGTATAAATTGGATAAATTTAGATTTAGGAAAGACTTGGGTAAATACTGGTTCGGTAACAGGGTTGTTGATTTGTGGAATCAATTACCGCATAACGTGGTGGAGATGGGGTCCCTCGATTGTTTCAAGGGTGGGTTAGACATTTATATGAGTGGGATTGGGTGGTTATAGATAGGAGCTGCTTCGTATGGGCGAATAGGCCTTCTGCAGTTACCTTTGTAATTATGATTAGCATTTTATAAGCACAACAATCACCTTCTGTGGTTGATTGTTCAATACATCACTGAAGTATATGTTTAAAAGATCTCTCACCCTGTCCATGGAAGACAAGAAAATGTAAATATTCTGGTTAGCATTGTAAATGTGTGGCCACGTCTGTGATAGAAAATAATAAACATTAGGGTGAAGCGCCTGTCTTCCAACTGTTGAACAGACACATTCTTTTTTATAGGTATACTAGAGGGATCACTCGGCGTTGTCCGGGTCTGTGTCTCCCATCTTTCCAACTATCTATCCGTTCATATATGCATTTATCCATCTATTTCTCTATCAATCCATCTGTCTATCTATCCATCTTTTAGTCCATTTATTTCAAAATAAACCTATTTTTTTTATCCATCTACCCATCTTGCCATCCACATATCCATCTTTCTATCCGTCTATCCACCCATCCATCTATCAATCTATCCATCCATCTACTCATCTGCCTATCCATCCATCCATCTGTCCATCTTCGTGTCCATCAATCTGTGCAGCCATCTATCCATCGATCTATTTATCCAACTAGCTTTCTGTCTCCCCATGCACCTACTCATATTTCTATCCCTCCAACTATCTTTCCATCTGTCTATCTACTGTCTACCTCTGTCTCTGCCTGTCTCGTTCTCTGTGTCTGTTTCTAAGAGAGAGAGAGAGAGAGAGAGAGAGAGAGAGAGAGAGAGAGAGAGAGAGAGAGAGAGAGAGAGAGAGAGAGAGAGAGAGAGAGAGAGAGAGAGAGAAAAAAACAAAACTCCTAAGAGCTCATCGTTGCACTATCCAGCGAATCTAAAATGATGACGTATATCCTGTTGGGATAAGGAGGGGATAGGGGTAGAGAAGTCAATATTCTGAGAGTCGTGAGAGATGAGATATGGTCCCAAATGCGAAAATCACGTACTGTAGTCATTTGAGTACTGATCTGTACCTTACAGTACTCTCAGAGCAGTGATCTGTACCTTACAGTACTCTCAGACCAGTGATCTGTACCTTACAGTACTCTCAGACCAGTGATCTGTACCTTACAGTACTCTCAGACCAGTGATCTGTACCTTACAGTACTCTCAGACCAGTGATCTGTACCTTACAGTACTCTCAGACCAGTGATCTGTACCTTACAGTACTCTCAGACCAGTGATCTGTACCTTACAGTACTCTCAGACCAGTGATCTGTACCTTACAGTACTCTCAGACCAGTGATCTGTACCTTACAGTACTCTCAGAGTACTGACTAGTAGAGACAAAGGCAGACAGGCTCACAAAGCAGAGGTCGATAGACCGGTTAAACAGAGACTAACAAACAGAACAAAAGTAAGAATAGACAAACAGACGAAAGTGGTGGACAGACACACTGGGAAACAGATCTAGAAGGAAAAACAACCCTATCAAGACAGATAGATAGAGCACTGGTCCAAAGACAGGCAGACATAACATCAAAAAATGAAAGACAGACAGACAGACAAAGCAGCGGCGGACAGGCGGAGGGCGGGGGTGGGTGACCAAACAGATCAACACACTCAGTTTTTTCCTCCCTCCGGTTAGGTAAAGGAGGGAGCAGGGGCCGGAGGTTATTGTCCTGGCCTGGCTGGCTGGCTCTCTCTCGCTCTCCCTCTCTCTCTCTCTCTCTCTCTCTCTCTCTCTCTCTCTTTCTTGCTCTCTCGTTCTCTCTCTCTCTCTCTCTTGCTCTTTTTTTTTTTACTATAACTATGGTTCATAATGGCTGTCAAATGACGTACCTAGTGAAACTGCAAGCAAAAGGTGTTATCATGCCTCAGCTCATCTGAAGTCTGCTCCTAGAGGCCCATTTATTTCATTAGCCTGTTATATGCATCAGCAGGAATAGCCTTTATTCATTAACAACATTAGGTAACAATCATATAAGGAACAGGATGAGCCTGTAGCCAACTGTGTGCCAGAGTCTTCATGTGATCAGTTGACCTGATCTCCCGTGTACCAACCTGTTGAGCGAACAAGTTCCAGATGCTAGTAAGCCTGGGAGTGAATGATCGCTGATGGAGTGATGTTCTTGAGAAAGGCACTTCTAGCGTGAGACTGTTGAAGATTGAAAGCCTAGTGCTGTAGGTGGCAGCTACTGGTAGTCCAGAGTTGAGTCAAGTGCGGAACTTTGAGGATGTTGGCCTTGTACATAACAGTAAGACCAACAACGTCACGACGATGTTGCAGGCTTTCATGTTCAGACCGTTCCCACCAAACTTGATCAAGATAGAAATGAGATTTCTTGCCCGTCTCTCCACTTTATCCAACAGTCTGATGAATGATAGGGGAGTGGGGGGCAGGCGATCCAGGAAAGTGGTGCATACTCTAGATGAGAGTGAACTTGTGCTTCATATAAGGTTTTGCAGCCCTTGCTGTCAAGGTGTGAGATGCGCCGTAGGACTGTAAGTTTACTGGCTGCCTTTTGAGCTAGATTAAGCACGTGGCTCTTCATGGTCACTGAAGAGTCGAACTTCATTGCCAAGATGTTAATTTCATCTGTGAACGCAGGGTGTTGCCACACATTTGCAAGCCTGTCTGACTTGCCATGTGCAGTCTAATTATCATCATCGCGTTAATGTGTCTTCGCTTCTCAGCCGCACATGTGACCTGCCATCTCCTACCCCTGGTAGAAATCGCTGAAAGTTTGTGATTGATGATTCTTGCAGCAGTTGGCATTTCTTGCTTTCTGTATGTGAAGGATAGAGTACAGTCATCAGCATAGGCTTGAGCTTCAGGAATGAGATGAAGTAGATCGATGAAATAAACATTCCACAGCAGAGGGGCCAAGCACACTACCCTGTGGAACGCTGCCACCAATTGAGTGACTTTCGGATTCTGCTCCATTGAGGACGACCCTTAGAGTTCGTTCTTAAAGGTAGTCTTTTATTAACTCTAAGATGGAGCCTGAGATGCCTAGTGCTTGAAGCTTCACTAATCCAGAGTGCCAGACCCGATCAAAGGCTCCTGCTACAGCCCGTCCTCTAAACAAAGACCCAAAGTCTATTCCATCCACCCGCCAAACCCCCTGTTTACGAATGAAAAACGGTTTACACACGACTCACAACTGATGACGTTCGAACACTTGTATATTGTACACTTGTATACACCCAACTTGTATATTGACTATTTTCTACCATGTTCCCCACTTTTTTTCTTTTATTATTTTTTTCTTTCAACGCAAATTATACTTCAAGCTCAATTACTAGTCTAGTCTAAGTGTGTTTTAGTCTAAGTTTAGTTTAGTCTAGTTCTAGTGTTTTAGTCTAAGTGTTTTTTCCCCCACCTCACCTTGCCCGAAACGCTATGCGTACTAGTGGCTTTAGGTATTGTATGTACTACCTCTGTCTTTAAATCAAACAGAATGTTTGTACTGTAAATCTGCAACTATGTATGTACTTTTCCTAAATAAATTATTATTATTATTACTGCCGGAACAAGTGCTTCACTGACGAATTTTGTGCGAACCACAATGCTATAAATGCTTCACCCACGTACTACACATACAAATAATCGCCAAGAGAACCTAAACACCTAACCTAACCAGTGCCTAAATATGAACAATATAATAATATATAATAATATTAATTTATATTTTAGAAAATTCCCGTTTTGAATGAACAGCATGTTAAAATTTATTAATGCGTCTTTGGGGTCGACCGCTGGATGGAATGGACTTGGTCTGAGGACGGGGTTGCCTGCTATGTCTAGAGCAACAACACAGCTGATTCAGTCACTAGGACTCATCCAGTGACTGATGCCACTTGGTGGAGAGATTTAGCAAGAGATCAGCAGCAAGATCGGCCTTTCCTAAAAACCATACTGTCAATCACATACTAGCCGATGATGGTCACAAAATTATATCATTTGTATTTTGTCAGTAACTGACAGCAGTGACACTGGTCTGTAGTTACCAAGTACTGAGCGGCTTTTCTTTTTGTGCACATGAACAACATCTGCCATCTTCCATAAGGAGAGCCACATTCCTTGAGCTAGGCAGAGTTGGAAGAGGCACGTGAGAGGTGGAGCCAACAGGTCAGCGCAGCTGCGTAGTCGTGGACTGATTTTATCTGGCCCCCACAGTTTTGCTTGTGTCTTGCGTGTTAAGGAGATGGAAAACTTGAGCCTGCTGTATAACCACTTTAGTCATCCTAGACACAGTACGTGGGACAAGATGTGGAGGCTGACGTTCAGGATCAGGGACCTGCATTTTGGCAGCAAAGTGGTTTGCCAGTAGCTCAGCCTTCTCCTGATTGCTGGTTGAAACAGTTCCATCCTCCTGGTTTAGAGGCGGGATTGTGTCCTCAGATGAATATTCCTGTCGATCCGTCACCAGAGACCACCAGACCTTGGATCTAAACCTTCCAGATGCAAGTTTTCTTTCAGTTTCGGATTCCCATCTGGAATGGAAAAGTATCTCTCTTTCTCTCTTGCTCAGTCTCTCTATCTTTCGAATCCATGGTTAAATAAATAAGTAGAAATAATAAGTATAGGAAGAATGGTCTCCCCGAAATGGACTTCCTAGACAATGCTCCCTCCCTTAACATGATAAAAGCCCTAGTGGCCAGCAATATTATCAGCACTCCCTTAACTGGTACTAACTCCCAACAAGGGCATGGACCGACAAATACAGAAACCCTCACTGAGTCAGAGGAAAATGAAACAACACGAGCAACCACCACCAATGAACCCCAAAGGGGGCCTATAATCACGCAAGCACCAGAGGAGACAACAAGTAGAGAATACCGATGAGGTAAGTGACGCAGCTCACGGGCACACACAGTGGGCATCAATGCTTACCACACACCAACTGACAATGCTGTAGACTCACACTCACACACACCCAAAAAAAAAATCCCAGTCAAGATCGAATTCTTCTCAACAAACAAGACCCAAAAGACCCTGCAGGAGCGTATACACACTCAACAAATACAATTCCAACACGACATTCCCGGAGTGTGTACGAGTGAAGTCTACGAATACATAATGTCGCAAGCTTTCAGCCAAGCTCCCCAAACCATTGAGCAGATAAGCAGCAATAAGTTTAACACAATGCACAACGGATACGCATCGATCTCAAAATATCCTCGAGGTGGAAGAGACCCATCAGTTTCAACATAGCCATCCAGTCATTAGCAACAATGTTCTAAGCTGGACTCCGCACAGAGCATTGGAACTTGGCAACTTGTACAGAGAAATAGACCCGGATATAATACTCATTAACAGCCATGGGAAAAAGGAAAGTGAGATGATAAAGATCTTCAATTACAAAATTTACCAGGTCAACAGAGCTGGCCAGGCCAACGATGGAGCGGCAATTGCTGTAAGGAGAAATATTCCACACAAAATTGTAGATAATTTTGAAGAAAACTTCCTGGCAATTGAACTCCAAACTACGAAAGGTATAATCTTCATAGGAACATGTTACCAACCACCAAGACGACCTTACCTTCCCTGCCAGACGCCATGACACTCACCAGAAGGAACAGACCCGCCTACTTCCTGGGAGATCTGAACGCCAAGCACAGAACACTGGGACACGGAAGGAACAACCAGGCAGGAGAAGCCATCCACTATATGATAAGGAATGGATATCTAATCCACCTGGGCCCAGACTTCCCAACTTATGTAAGACAAGGCCACAGTGGTAAACCAGACATAATACTGTCAAACAACCACCACTTCCTAAACACCTGCATAGAAAGGGGCCCTGTGAGCACAAGCGACCATCTACCAATATTAATAACGCTATCAACTAACCGGATTCAGAAACCCTCACAACATAGACGGCAATACACTAAAGCTGACTGGGAGGCGTTCAGAAGCAGTGTACAGGAAATCAGTGTCACAGATTTTAATGCAAAGGAAACATCATACATAAACACAGAGCTAAATACATGGATTAGAGCCGGTCGGCTTAATGGAGCCGGTCGGCCGAGCGGACAGCACGCTGGACTTGTGATCCTGTGGTCCCGGGTTCGATTCCGGGCGCCGGAGAGAAACAATGGACAGAGTTTCTTTCACCCTATGCCCCTGTTACCTAGCAGTAAAATAGGTACCTGGGTGTTAGTCAGCTGTCACGAGCTGCTTTCTGGGGGTGGAGGCCTGGTCGAGGACCGGGCCGCGGGGACACTAAAAAGCCCCGAAATCATCTCAAGATAAACTCAAGATATCATATCCCCCGTAGCTGAGGCGCTCACAACACTGCAAACCACATATAACAATCTCCTATAACTCATAACACACAATGGGTGGACGGACGAGTGCAAAAGACTACAAACGGAACTACAAGATGAGCTGCAAGATTTATGCAAAACTGAGTACACAAAAACAATGGAATGACCTAATAGGCCAAATTCACGTTGAGTACAGAAACCCAGGAATGTTCTGGAAAAAAAATAAAAACCCTGATGGGAAACTCATCCGGGGAAACACCCTACATAAAAGACGCCTCAGGAAATAAACTCTATGAGGAGAGAGAGAAAACAAGAACAGGAATTCAGGAAGTTCTTGGAAAAAATATTCAGGATAAACCCGGGAGAAAATGTAAACTTTTGTCCCATTAATGAAACTTAATGGTAAATTACAACTCACGTCGATAACAGAGCTGCAGCACTACTCCCGACGCAAACAATAGACCTTAACAACATACGCGATGACTGCCACCTTATGAAGCACATAACCAATGGAGAGGTTCATAAAACAATTATGGGTTTCAAGAACAAGGCGCCGGGCAACAGCCAGATAAATAAGATGGTATTATCCAACCTACCAGTGATTGCACTCCATCAATACACAAGTATAATAAATGCAGCTCTTGCATCTGGACTATTCCCCACATACTTCAAGAATGCCACAACAAGATTAATCCCCAAGCCAGGGAAACCCCCAACCCAAACTGAAAATTACAGGCCAATTTCCCTTCTCGAAGTACCAGGCAAAATATTTGAAAAAGTAATCAATCAGAGACTTGGGAAGTACATGGAAGAGGAAGAGAAGTATAACACCAGGCAGCATGGTTTTAGAAACCGCAGAGGGGCCCATACAGCTATAGCCCTGATCTACCAGCATATAGCCAACGCAGTGTCGAAAAAAGATAAGTGTAATATAGTGCTTAGAGACGTTTCGGAAGCCTTCGACAAAGTGTGGCACACAGGCCTAAAATATAAGATATCTGAGCTAGGGCTTCCTGAGAGATTTACTGCTACTCTCTGCAGCTTTATAGACAATAGAACTGCTAGGCTCAATATCAGCAGCTACTTGGGCGACATAATAGAACTGAAAAATGGAGTACCACAAGGAAGCTGCCTCTCCCCCACTCTATTCAACATATATCCAGCTGACCTACCCCAACCCCAACATGGAGAATACATCACATACGCTGACGATGTCACCCAAATAATATGCCAACCGGGTCCATCTAAGCCGCTACTAGCCAACAAGACCAAGGCAGCAATTGAATTCATAAATAACTTTGAGAAGCAATGGAAAAAAAGGCACAAATAGATAAATTCCAGTAATACACATTGCGAAAAGAAACCCAGACCCCATTATCCTTCAAAACTGCCCGATCCAATATGTGGAGGTAGGCAGAATACTGGCAATCACGATCAATAGAACAGGGATAAAAATTCACGTAAGGAACCGACTAAATAGAGCCAAAGCAGCCTTAAGAAAACTGAGGAGATTCCGAAGCTTCAGTACAAACATTCAGATAAACCTAGAAAAGGCTCTTGTTCGGCAGCATCTAGACTATCTCCCAGTCCCACTATACACCATAAAGAAAGCTAACATGCAAAAACTGCAAGCAGCTTAAAACAAGGCGCTAAGGAGAGCAGCAAAACACCGTCCACCATATGATCAGACAATCCAGGAGCTCCATGAACTCCTGAATATACAGCCACTAAACATCAGACTGCAGCACCAAGCCATCAGGGTGTGGAACACCATCCTCAAGTTAAAAGACCCACAGCTGGTGGTCCAAGATGAGACGCCCCGCTCCCACAGCTGGTGACCCAAGATGAGACGCCTCACTCCCACAGCTGGTGGCCCAAGATGAGACGCCCCACTCCCACAGCTGGTGGCCCAAGATGAGTCGCCCCGCTACCACAGCTGGTGACCTAAGATGAGACGCCCCACTCCCACAGCTGGTGGCCCAAGATGAGACGCCCCGCTCCCACAGCTGGTGGCCCAAGATGAGACGCCCCGCTCCCACAGCTGGTGACCCAAGATGAGACGCCCCGCTCCCACAGCTGGTGACCCAAGATGAGACACCCCGCTCCCACAGCTGGTGACCCAAGATGAGACGCCCCACTCCCACAGCTGGTGACCCAAGATGAGACGCCCCGCTCCCACAGCTGGTGACCCAAGATGAGACGCCCCGCTCCCACAGCTGGTGACCCAAGATGAGACGCCCCACTCCCAAAGCTGGTAGCCCAAGATGAGTCGCCCCGCTACCACAGCTGGTGACCTAAGATGAGACGCCCCACTCCCACAGCTGGTGGCCCAAGATGAGACGCCCCGCTCCCACAGCTGGTGACCCAAGATGAGACGCCCCGCTCCCACAGCTGGTGACCCAAGATGAGACGCCCCACTCCCACAGCTGGTGACCCAAGATGAGACACCCCGCTCCCACAGCTGGTGACCCAAGATAAAACGCCCCACTCCCACAGCTGGTGACCCAAGATGAGACGCCCCACTCCCACAGCTGGTGGCCCAAGATGAGACGCCCCGCTCCCACAGCTGGTGAGCCAAGATGAGACGCCCCGCTCCCATAGCGGGTGACCCAAGATGAGACGCCCCGCTCCCACAGCTGGTGGCCCAAGATGAGACGCCCCGCTCCCACAGCTGGTGGGCCAAGATGAGACACCTCACTCCCACTGCTGGTGGCCCAAGATGAGACGCTCCACTCCCACAGCTGGTGGCCCAAGATAAGACGCACCGCTCCCACAGCTGGTGACCCAAGATGAGACGCCCCACTCCCACAGCTGGTGACCCAAGATGAGACGCCCCGCTCCCACAGCTGGTGACCCAAGATGAGACGCCCCACTCCCAAAGCTGGTAGCCCAAGATGAGTCGCCCCGCTACCACAGCTGGTGACCTAAGATGAGACGCCCCACTCCCACAGCTGGTGGCCCAAGATGAGACGCCCCGCTCCCACAGCTGGTGACCCAAGATGAGACGCCCCGCTCCCACAGCTGGTGACCCAAGATGAGACGCCCCACTCCCAAAGCTGGTAGCCCAAGATGAGTCGCCCCGCTACCACAGCTGGTGACCTAAGATGAGACGCCCCACTCCCACAGCTGGTGACCCAAGATGAGACGCCCCGCTCCCACAGCTGGTGACCCAAGATGAGACGCCCCGCTCCCACAGCTGGTGACCCAAGATGAGACGCCCCACTCCCACAGCTGGTGACCCAAGATGAGACACCCCGCTCCCACAGCTGGTGACCCAAGATAAAACGCCCCACTCCCACAGCTGGTGACCCAAGATGAGACGCCCCACTCCCACAGCTGGTGGCCCAAGATGAGACGCCCCGCTCCCACAGCTGGTGAGCCAAGATGAGACGCCCCGCTCCCATAGCGGGTGACCCAAGATGAGACGCCCCGCTCCCACAGCTGGTGGCCCAAGATGAGACGCCCCGCTCCCACAGCTGGTGGGCCAAGATGAGACACCTCACTCCCACTGCTGGTGGCCCAAGATGAGACGCTCCACTCCCACAGCTGGTGGCCCAAGATAAGACGCACCGCTCCCACAGCTGGTGACCCAAGATGACACGCCCCACTCCCACAGCTGGTGGCAAAAAATGAGACGCCCCGCTCCCACAGCTGGTGGCCCAAGATGAGACGCCCCGCTTCCACAGCTGGTGGCCGGAGATGAGACGCCCCGCTCCCACAGCTGGTGGCCCAAGAGCCTCGATTTATTAGATGAAAACCCAGCCCCCCAGTACATAATTCCCAGATGAAATACTGACCGGAAATCCTTCCCCCAATAATTGGAAAAATTGAGTATGTATGTTTTGTATGTGTATAGTTGTGTGTGTGTGTGTGTGTGTGTGTGTGTGTGTGTGTGTGTGTGTGTGTGTGTGTATGTATGTATGTATGTATGTATGTATGTATGTATATATATATATATATATATATATATATATATATATATATATATATATATATATATATATATATATATATATTGGGTAAATTGAAGGTAAGAATGGTAGTAACTGCAGAGGGCCTATTGGCCCATATTTCTTGATGCTTCTATATTGGAGCAGAGTCTTGTAGTGGGTAGAATATAGTTGTGCATTAATTGGCTGTTGATTGCTGGTGTTGACTTCTTGATGTGTAGTGCCTCGCAGATGTCAAGCCGCCTGCTATCGCTGTATCTTTCGATGATTTCTGTGTTGTTTGCTAAGATTTCTCTGGTGATGATCTGGTTGTGGGAAGAGATTATATGTTCCTTAATGGAGCCCTGTTGCTTATGCATCGTTAATCGCCTGGAAAGAGATGTTGTTGTCTTGCCTATATACTGATTTCTTTGAGGCTTACAGTCCCCAAGTGGGCATTTGAAGGCATAGACGACGTTGGTCTCTTTTAAAGCGTTCTGCTTTGTGTCTGGAGAGTTTCTCATGAGTAGGCTGGCCGTTTTCTTGGTTTTATAGTAAATCGTCAGTAGTATCTTCTGATTTTTGTCTGTAGGGATAACGTTTCTATTAACAATGTCTTTCAGGACCCTTTCCTCCGTTTTATGAGCTGTGGAAAAGAAGTTCCTGTAAAATAGTCTAATAGGGGGTATAGGTGTTGTGTTAGTTGTCTCTTCAGAGGTTGCATGGCGTTTCACCTTCCTTCTTATAATGTCTTCGACGAAACCATTGGAGAAGCCATTGTTGACTAGGACCTGCCTTACCATACAGAGTTTTAATTTTTTACAGGATTTTTTTTACAGAATTTTACAGGAACTTCTTTTCCACAGCTCTAGATCTAAGAACCGTGAGAGAGCGCTGAAACTAAGGGGCTGATGAAGAGGTATTGGGCTCAGGGATTGAGTTAAGGAGACCTGGCCAAGGGGTGGAATGTATGACTTAGGTTAAGGAGCCGGTCGGCCGAGCGGACAGCACGCTGGACTTGTGATCCTGGGTTCGATCCCAGGCGCCGGCGAGAAACAATGGGCAGAGTTTCTTTCACCCTATGCCCCTGTTACCTAGCAGTAAAATAGGTACCTGGGTGTTAGTCAGCTGTCACGGGCTGCTTTCTGGGGGTGGAGGCCTGGTCGAGGACCGGGCCGCGGGGACACTAAAAAGCCACGAAATCAACTCAAGATAACCTCAAAAAGGGGGCAAGGCTCAAACGTGGGACTAAGACCGAGACCTGTGACTTAGGGATGCAAAAGGTGTACTCGATGGCGCAGTGGTAATACACTCGCCCAGCTCTTCACCAGCGATTTGGGATGGGTTCGTATCCTGACCAGGGAAGGTCGACCGGGAACCAATCCTTAACTGTACGTCTCTGTTCACCCAGCAGTGAATGGGTACCTGGTTGTTAAACGAATTGGCGGGTCGTATTCCAGGGAAAATTAGGCTCAAGGACCTGCCTGAAACGCTGTGCGTGTTGGTGGCTGTACAAGAATGTAGGAACTCTTTGTATACATAAATAAATAAAAAAAGACAGACTAGGAGTTGGGACTTGGACTGGGGTCTGTGAGAGAGGGCTGGGACTGGAGTCTGTGAGAGAGGGCTGGGACTGGGGTCTGTGAGAGAGGGCTGGGACTGGAGTCTGTGAGAGAGGGCTGGGACTGGGGTCTGTGAGAGAGGGCTGGGACTGGGGTCTGTGAGAGAGGGCTGGGACTGGAGTCTGTGAGAGAGGGCTGGGACTGGGGTCTGTGAGAGAGGGCTGGGACTGGGGTCTGTGAGAGAGGGCTGGGACTGGGGTCTGTGAGAGAGGGCTGGGACTGGGGTCTGTGAGAGAGGGCTGGGACTGGGGTCTGTGAGAGAGGGCTGGGACTGGGGGTCTGTGAGAGAAGGCTGGGACTGGGGTCTGTGAGAGGGCTGGGACTGGGGTCTGTGAGAGAGGGCTGGGACTGGGGTCTGTGAGAGAGGGCTGGGACTGGGGTCTGTGAGAGAGGGCTGGGACTGGGGATCTGTGAGAGGGCTGGGACTGGGGTCTGTGAGAGAGGGCTGGGACTGGGGTCTGTGAGAGAGGGCTGGGACTGGGGTCTGTGAGAGAGGGCTGGGACTGGGGTCTGTGAGAGAGGGCTGGGACTGGGGTCTGTGAGAGAGGGCTGGGACTGGGGTCTGTGAGAGAGGGCTGGGACTGGGGTCTGTGAGAGAGGGCTGGGACTGGGGTCTGTGAGAGAGGGCTGGGACTGGGGTCTGTGAGAGAGCTGGGACTGGGGTCTGTGAGAGAGGGCTGGGACTGGGGTCTGTGAGAGAGGGCTGGGACTGGGGGTCTGTGAGAGAGGGCTGGGACTGGGGTCTGTGAGAGAGGGCTGGGACTGGGGTCTGTGAGAGAGGGCTGGGACTGGGGTCTGTGAGAGAGGGCTGGGACTGGGGTCTGTGAGAGAGGGCTGGGACTGGGGATCTGTGAGAGAGGGCTGGGACTGGGGTCTGTGAGAGAGGGCTGGGACTGGGGTCTGTGAGAGAGGGCTGGGACTGGGGTCTGTGAGAGAGGGCTGGGACTGGGGTCTGTGAGAGAGAGCTGGGACTGGGGTCTGTGAGAGAGGGCTGGGACTGGGGTCTGTGAGAGAGGGCTGGGACTGGGGATCTGAGAGAGGGCTGGGACTGGGGTCTGTGAGAGAGGGCTGGGACTGGGGTCTGTGAGAGAGGGCTGGGACTGGGGTCTGTGGGAGAGGGCTGGGACTGGGGATCTGAGAGAGGGCTGGGACTGGGGTCTGTGAGAGAGGGCTGGGACTGGGGTCTGTGAGAGAGGGCTGGGACTGGGGTCTGTAAGAGAGGGCTGGGGTCTGTGAGAGGGCTGGGACTGGGGTCTGTGAGAGAGGGCTGGGACTGGGGTCTGTGAGAGAGGGCTGGGACTGGGGTCTGTGAGAGAGGGCTGGGACTGGGGTCTGTGAGAGAGCTGGGACTGGGGTCTGTGAGAGAGGGCTGGGACTGGGGTCTGTGAGAGAGGACTGGGACTGGGGTCTGTGAGAGAGGTCTGGGACTGGGGTCTGTGAGAAAGGGCTGGGACTGGGGTCTGTGAGAGAGGGCTGGGACTGGGGCCTGTGAGAGAGGGCTGGGACTGGGGTCTGTGAGAGAGGGCTGGGACTGGGGTCTGTGAGAGAGGGCTGGGACTGGGGTCTGTGAGAGGGCTGGGACTGGGGTCTGTGAGAGAGGGCTGGGACTGGGGTCTGTGAGAGGGGGCTGCGACTGGGGTCTGTGAGAGAGGGCTGCGACTGGGGTCTGTGAGAGGGCTGGGACTGGGGTCTGTGAGAGGGGGCTGCGACTGGGGTCTGTGAGAGGGGGCTGCGACTGGGGTCTGTGAGAGAGGGCTGAGACTGGGGTCTGTGAGAGAGGGCTGGGACTGGGGTCTGTGAGAGAGGGCTGGGACTGGGGTCTGTGAGAGGGGGCTGCGACTATGGTCTGTGAGAGAGGGCTGCGACTAGGGTCTGTGAGAGAGGGCTGGAACTGGGGTCTGTGAGAGGGGGCTGCGACTGGGGTCTGTGAGAGAGGGCTGCGACTGGGGTCTGTGAGAGAGGGCTGGGACTGAGGTCTGTGAGAGGGGGCTGCGACTGGGGAACTGTGAGAGAGGGCTGGAACTGAGAGATTCATGTAAGTACTGCGGCTGAGGGCTGTAGATAAGAACTCTCCCTAAGAAATGTAACGTCAAGTAATAGCCTTGAAAAGTGCAGTGACAAGACACAAGTTGATTCTCCCGTTATGTTATACATAACTGCACAACCCGCACTTGGTGAAGCAACCCTTGAGAGTTGCACAGTCTTGTTCATGACATCTACTTCATGACGGCCTCAAACACTGTTCTACACGAATGATGTCAAACAGTAAGTGCGTGGCATTCCAGGTGAAGTGATAAATTAGATTTTTACATGGTTGAGTTGGTAGCGAAGTAGCCTGCTTAGTCAGCTCACAACCTAGAGGTCCCGGCTTCAAATCCCACGGAAGGACAGACCTTTAGGCATGTTTCCTTTCACCTGATACCTCTATTAACCTAGTAGTGACCTAGCATCCGAGAGTTAAACACATATTGAAGGTTGTATCCTGGTTAAGGTGACCTCGATAAGCCGAACCGGTTCTCTGTCTCAGACAGGAATAACAATATGAAGTCAACTCACTGTCGGTCAACTGTGGTCAGGACCGTAGGTATTAACCCAGGTTCTCTATCTTCGTTATAGACTGGTCCTTAAACCACGTGTAGTGGTTTAACACTAGCACACTGCGTGACGGCACCGTACGCCATGGGTCATTTTGTATTGCAACAATGACTGAGAACAGCAGAACCATATTATATACTTGGTGTGTGTATTCACCTAGTTGTGTTTGCAGGAGTTGAGCTTTGTGTATTCACCTAGTTGTGTTTGCAGGAGTTGAGCTTTGTGTATTCACCTAGTTGTGTTTGCAGGAGTTGAGCTTTGTGTATTCACCTAGTTGTGTTTGTGGGAGTTGAGCTTTGTGTATTCACCTAGTTGTGTTTGTGGGAGTTGAACTTTGTGTATTCACCTAGTTGTGTTTGCGGGGGTTGAACTTTGTGTATTCACCTAGTTGTGTTTGTGGGAGTTGAACTTTGTGTATTCACCTAGTTGTGTTTGCGGGGGTTGAACTTTGTGTATTCACCTAGTTGTGTTTGTGGGAGTTGAACTTTGTGTATTCACCTAGTTGTGTTTGCGGGGGTTGAACTTTGTGTATTCACCTAGTTGTGTTTGCAGGAGTTGAGCTTTGCTCTTTCGGCCCGCCTCTCAACTGTCAATCAACTGTTTACTAACTACTACCTAGGTTTCAAGTTCATGTCGACTAAGACCTTTTGTCCGATGGTGCCCATGTAGAAGTTCGCAAACAGGACACCTAGGGGAGAACCCATGGCGACTCCATCTACTTGCTTATACATGTGCCCATCCGGGCTCAAGAAGGGTGCCTCTTTAGTACAAGCTTGGAGTAGTTTCCTTAGAATGTTTTCTGATATGTGAAGAGGAGTACAGGCCGGATCACGATACACTCTGTCCGCTATCATCCCGATTGTTTCATCCACAGGTACGTTGGTAAACAGTGATTCTACGTCCAACGAGGCTCCCTGTGGCCCGTGTTCCCCGCAGTAAGTCAACAAATTCCTTTGGAGACTTCAGGCTGAAGGCGCAAGGGACATAAGGAGTCAGCAAGCCGTTGAGTCCCTTCGCCAGTCTGTACATGGGTGTGGGTATCTGGCTGATGATTGGCCAAAGTGGGTTTCCAGGCTTGTGTGTCTTGACATTTCCATAGTCGACATGAACTTGAAACCGGTCATATACTGCAGGTATGTTGACGACATTTTTACACAGGTACCTGATGTCAGACATCTGCAGGAGCTGAAAGAGGCAGTTGAGCGGAATTCTGTGTTGCGTTTCATTTACGAGATGGAGAAGAATGGGAAGCTGCCCTTTCTAGATGTAACAGTCATGGAAAGGAGCGGAGGTTTCCACACTGCAGTCTACACTAAGGAAACAAACATAGGAATGTGCCTCAAGCCAACAGTGACTGCCCAGACAGGTACAAGAGGAGTGTTGTTAACGCTTATGTCGACCGTGCTCTCAGCCACAGCTCAGGATGGAAGGAAGTCGATGAAGGGTAAGGCAGGTCCTAGTCAACAACGGCTTCTCCAATGGTTTCGTTGAAGACATCATAAAAAGAAAGGTGAAACGCCATGAAACCTCTGAAGAGTCAACTACCACAACATCTGTACCCCCTATTAGACTATTTTACAAGGAACTTCTTTTCCACAACTCATAAAACGGAGGAAAGGGTCTTGAAAGATATTGTTAATAGGAACGTTATCCCTACAGACAAAAATCAGAAGATACAATTGACGATTTACTATAAAACCAAAAAAACGGCCAGCCTACTCATGAAAAACTCTCAAGACACAAAGCAAAACGCCTTAAAGGAGACCAAAGTCGTCTATGTCTTCAAATGCCCACTTGAGGACTGTAAGCCCCAACGAACTCAGTACATAGGCAAGACAACATCTCTTTCCAGGCGATTAACAATGCATAAGCAACAGGGCTCCATTAAGGAACATATAATCTCTTCCCACAACCAGACCATCACCAGAGAAGTCTTAACAGCACAGAAATCATCAATAGATACAACGATAGCAGACGGCTCGACATCTGCGAGGCACTACACATCAAAAAGTTAACACCAGCAATCAACAGCCAATTAATACACAACTATATTTTATCCACTTCAAGACTCCGTACCAATATAGAAGCATCATAAGGAAGTATGGGCCAATAGGCCCTTTGCAGTTACTTCCATTCTTATGCTCTCATATATCCAATTAATACCCATTGTTCCGTGTTCAGTCTTGTGTTTGTCAAAAGTTTGTTCACCTCATCCAAAACTGTTGCAATATATCACCTCACCCAAGTGCGAGTATATAAGACGGATAAGCTGTTTAGTGTTTGCATAAGTAAAGCTCTGTTTAGTGTTTTCAGGTTACAGTTGTGTGTGTAAACTGAAGTCTTTGAAAATGTAATAAGTTATTACGAAACGCGTTCAAGCGTTGCGTCAGACTGGAAATAAAAATTAATTTTGGAGAATTGATTTTTCAATTACCATCGACAGTAAAAAGAAACATAAGAAATATTGAGAAAATTCGTGTTAGAATTATTAATCTTACTTTTTCGGTCATATTTAACACACACTTTATATATATATATATATATATATATATATATATATATATATATATATATATATATATATATATATATATATATATATATATATATATATACATATATGACAGTGTCAGACCATGGAGGAAAATTGAAACAGGAATTTCCTTAAGTACTTTCGTATATTAATACATCTTCAGAACGAGTGACTTCTTCTGAAGATGTATTAATAATATACGAAAGTACTAAAGGAAACTCCTGTGTCAATTTTCCTCCGTGGTCTGACATTGTCACATTTTTAATCACGTGTTTATTTTCGTGATACACACACACACACACACATATATATATATATATATATATATATATATATATATATATATATATATATATATATATATATATATATATATATATATATATATATAGTTAGGTGTTGGCTTCACATTTATAAAGAACTCGTTTGGATCATTGACGTGCAATGTTTAGGATTTCATTAAAAACAGAATCGTACTGAAGCCTCAGTATTTCACTCGGTAATTTGTTGTCATCTGATAAAGTTTCATCACCCTTGCACAATGAATGATATAGTTTTTGTTCTAAATTGTGCATAGAAGCAAAAGTATTTTGGATTCCTCTCTATTTACTTATGTCATTTTGCTCTCTTTGCCTCTCCTGGATGTTAAATGATTCCAACTTTTTGCTCGGTAGTTTCCGTTTCTCCACACAGCGTTTTTTGTCATTTTTAGGATAAAGTTTGGCCGTTTAAGATGTTCTACAATTTGTTTTCGTGAGGTGTGGAGGGGCAGCCGCAGCTACCTGCTACAGGAAACACCCGCCGCTGTTTACATCTCTATTGTAACCCATCACCAATGGTTAATAAACAAAACAAACAAAAATTATTATACAAAAAAATCTTTGTAATTCCTTAAAGATGTAGAAAATTCCCATAACCAAAAGTGTATTATCAAATTCCTTCTGGAAATCAATTGTTAAAAATAACAGTATAGGAAGCTTTGCAAGCTAAGGATTACTGTAACACTGAAAAACCTAACTTTCTCTAGCTAGGGACTTTCACTGTTGCTCACGTGAGACTTTCTTCACAAGTTTGGCCGGGCGCAAGAACCAGATCTGTGTACCGGGGCCCCAGAGACTCCTGCTCCTCACCCCTTACTATAAACTTTCTCTGAGGTCCTCAGGTGGACCCTCGTTAACCTGTACTGAACTGGTCTTATTCACAACAAGGTGAGGCTCTTGGGGCTACTCTACTTTCTTTCACGTGAACTATTGGAGGATTAGGTAGTGGAGGAGGAGGTAGTAAGGAGGAGCAGGCAGTGGAGGAGCAGGCAGTGGCGGAGTAGGTAGTGGAGGAGCAGGTAGTGGAGGAGCAGGTAGTGAAGGAGCAGTAGTGGAGGAGCAGGTAGTGAAGGAGCAGTAGTGGAGGAGCAGGTAGTGGAGGAGCAGGTAGTGGAGGAGCAGTAGTGGAGGAGCAGGTAGTGGAGGAGCAGGCAGTGGAGGAGGAGGTAGTGGAGGAGCAGTAGTGGAGGAGCAGGCAGTGGAGGAGCAGGCAGTGGAGGAGCAGGTAGTGGAGGAGCAGGCAGTGGAGGAGCAGGTAGTGGAGGAGCAGTAGTGGAGGAGCAGGTAGTGGAGGAGCAGTAGTGGAGGAGCAGGTAGTGGAGGAGCAGGTAGTGGAGGAGCAGGCAGTGGAGGAGCAGTAGTGGAGGAGCAGGTAGTGGAGGAGCAGGCAGTGGAGGAGCAGGTAGTGGAGAAGCAGGCAGTGGAGGAGCATGTAGTGGAGGAGCAGTAGTGGAGGAGCAGGTAGTGGAGGAGGAGGCAGTGAAGGAGCAGGTACTGGAGGAGCAGTAGTGGAGGAGCAGGTAGTGGAGGAGCAGGCAGTGGAGGAGCAGGTAGTGGAGGAGCAGTAGTGGAGGAGCAGGTAGTGGAGGAGCAGGCAGTGGAGGAGCAGGTAGTGGAGGAGCAGGCAGTGGAGGAGCAGGTAGTGGAGGAGCAGTAGTGGAGGAGCAGGTAGTGGAGGAGCAGGCAGTGAAGGGGCAGTAGTGGAGGAGCAGGTAGTGGAGGAGCAGTAGTGGAGGAGCAGGTAGTGGAGGAGCAGGCAGTGGAGGAGCAGGCAGTGGAGGAGCAGTAGTGGAGGAGCAGGCAGTGGAGGAGCAGAAGTGGAGGAGCAGAAGTGGAGGAGCAGGCAGTGGAGGAGCAGGTAGTGGAGGAGCAGTAGTGGAGGAGCAGGTAGTGGAGGAGCAGGCAGTGGAGGAGCAGGTAGTGGAGGAGCAGGCAGTGGAGGAGCAGGCAGTAGAGGAGCAGGTAGTCGAGGAGCAGGTAGTGGAGGAGCAGGTAGTGAAGGAGCAGGCAGTGAAGGAGCAGTAGTGGAGGAGCAGATAGTGGAGGAGCAGTAGTGGAGGAGCAGGCAGTGGAGGAGCAGTAGTGGAGGAGCAGGTAGTGGAGGAGCAGGCAGTGGAGGAGCAGGTATTGGAGGAGCAGTAGTGGAGGAGCAGGTAGTGAAGGAGCAGGCAGTGAAGGAGCAGGCAGTGAAGGAGCAGTAGTGGAGGAGCAGATAGTGGAGGAGCAGGCAGTGGAGGAGCAGGTAGTGGAGGAGCAGGTAGTGGAGGAGCAGGTAGTGAAGGAGCAGTAGTGGAGGAGCAGGTAGTGGAGGAGCAGTAGTGGAGGAGCAGGTAGTGGAGGAGCAGGTAGTGGAGGAGCAGGCAGTGGAGGAGCAGTAGTGGAGGAGCAGGTAGTGGAGGAGCAGGCAGTGGAGGAGCAGGTAGTGGAGAAGCAGGCAGTGGAGGAGCATGTAGTGGAGGAGCAGTAGTGGAGGAGCAGGTAGTGGAGGAGGAGGCAGTGAAGGAGCAGGTACTGGAGGAGCAGTAGTGGAGGAGCAGGTAGTGGAGGAGCAGGCAGTGGAGGAGCAGGTAGTGGAGGAGCAGTAGTGGAGGAGCAGGTAGTAGAGGAGCAGGCAGTGGAGGAGCAGGTAGTGGAGGAGCAGGCAGTGGAGGAGCAGGTAGTGGAGGAGCAGTAGTGGAGGAGCAGGTAGTGGAGGAGCAGGCAGTGAAGGGGCAGTAGTGGAGGAGCAGGTAGTGGAGGAGCAGTAGTGGAGGAGCAGGTAGTGGAGGAGCAGGCAGTGGAGGAGCAGGCAGTGGAGGAGCAGTAGTGGAGGAGCAGGCAGTGGAGGAGCAGAAGTGGAGGAGCAGAAGTGGAGGAGCAGGCAGTGGAGGAGCAGTAGTGGAGGAGCAGGTAGTGGAGGAGCAGGCAGTGGAGGAGCAGGTAGTGGAGGAGCAGGCAGTGGAGGAGCAGGCAGTAGAGGAGCAGGTAGTCGAGGAGCAGGTAGTGGAGGAGCAGGTAGTGAAGGAGCAGGCAGTGAAGGAGCAGTAGTGGAGGAGCAGATAGTGGAGGAGCAGTAGTGGAGGAGCAGGCAGTGGAGGAGCAGTAGTGGAGGAGCAGGTAGTGGAGGAGCAGGCAGTGGAGGAGCAGGTATTGGAGGAGCAGTAGTGGAGGAGCAGGTAGTGAAGGAGCAGGCAGTGAAGGAGCAGGCAGTGAAGGAGCAGTAGTGGAGGAGCAGTAGTGGAGGAGCAGATAGTGGAGGAGCAGGCAGTGGAGGAGCAGGTAGTGGAGGAGCAGGTAGTGGAGGAGCAGTTAGTGGAGCAGGCAGTGGAGGAGCAGGTAGTGGAGGAGCAGAAGTGGAGGAGCAGGTAGTGAAGGAGCAGGCAGTGAAGGAGCAGGTAGTGGAGGAGCAGTAGTGGAGGAGCAGGTAGTGGAGGAGCAGAAGTGGAGGAGCAGGTAGTGGAGAAGCAGGTACTGGAGGAGCAGGTAGTGGAGGAGCAGGTAGTGGAGGAGCAGGTAGTGGAGGAGCAGGTAGTGAAAGAGCAGGTAGTGGAGGAGCAGGTAGTGGAGGAGCAGGTAGAGGAGGAGCAGTAGTGGAGGAGCTGGCAGTGGAGGAGCAGGTAGTGGAGGAGCAGGTAGTGGAGGAGCAGGTAGTGGAGGAGCAGGTAGTGGAGGAGCAGGTATTGGAGGAGCAGATAGTGGAGGAGCAGGTAGTGGAGCTGGTATTGGAGGAGCAGATAGTGGAGTAGCAGGTAGTGGAGGAGCAGTAGTGGAGGAGCAGGTAGTGAAGGAGCAGGTAGTGGAGGAGCAGGTAGTGAAGGAGCAGGCAGTGGAGGAGCAGGTAGTGGAGGAGCAGTAGTGGAGGAGCAGGTAGTGGAGGAGGAGATAGTGGAGGAGCAGGCAGTGGAGGAGCAGGCAGTGGAGGAGCAGGCAGTGGAGGAGCAGGTAGTGAAGGAGCAGGTAGTGAAGGAGCAGGCAGTGAAGGAGCAGTAGTGGAGGAGCAGGCAGTGGAGGAGCAGGTAGTGGAGGAGCAGGTAGTGGAGGAGCAGGTAGTGGAGGAGCAGGTAGTGGAGGAGCAGATAGTGGAGGAGCAGGTAGTGGAGCTGGTATTGGAGGAGCAGATAGTGGAGTAGCAGGTAGTGGAGGAGCAATGATAGAGTATTTACACTCAGCAAATAAACATTACGTCACTGGCTCTGTCATCTGGGACACTCAGCCGTAAACATTTGGTCATATTTCTGACTGCCGCAGACATAGAAAATGGTCACCATACCTTTTCATTCGGACGGGAGACTAACATAAACAATTAAGATGTCAAATCCGCTCCTCACACAGGGTTTGTTAACATTTTCTTCGTTGGACAAGCCAGCTGATCGCTCTCACGACCCTGTACTTGTGCTGAGTCTAAAGCTGGCTCGCATGTGACATACAACACGGTAACAATTAAGTTAATTTAAAGGTTTTCACTTAATAGTCAAGACGTACTATATTCTAGATAATTAACCAAATATATCAGTGTAAAAGAGAACAGTTGAGTGTGACTGGTGTAAGAAGACGGAGTGAAAATATTGGGAATATAATGGTAACGTCTTGAAACCTTCGTTGGCTGTTCGTTAGACAGTTAAGTGAGGCGCAGCTGTGTCTGGGTGTCTGGGTAACCAGTCACAGGATGAACAACACAGCGGGCTTTAACCCTACTGGGTGCGTGGGGGGGGGATGTGTTGTTCATTGTGGGGGTGGGGGTTTACACGCTGGAGGGGGGAGGGGGTTGTTCATGCGCTCTGTTCATCACAACGTGAGTAACGTTGTCCAATAAGCTTGCTCTTCGGGGCAATTTTTGTGCCAATGGCAGGCATATATAGGGTTCGGATCCCGGGCGGGACAGAATGGGTTGGTAACCAGAATAGGTCACCTGGAGTAACCAGGAGTTATAGTGAGCTTGATGTTGGGATGCATCCAGTTAGGAGAGGGACGGGGGAGGGAGGGTCAGTAATTCGGCCCTGGGTGGGGGGGGGGAACCTCGATATAAGCCAAACATGTACAGTATGTATAAAATATATGTGTATCTATGAATAACTTAATAAATAATAATAATATAAAGAGCCTTAAACAGAACAACATGTGTGGAAGCATCGGAGTGTGTATATATGAATGCTACACAGTATTCATCTATAGACATCCATATGAAGAACCTCTCACACTCACAGCTCCCTGACAAGAGGGAGCCAGCTTAGCTTAGCTGCCAACACCCACACATCGTGTCAGCAAGGCGGACAGCCCGCCTGCTTTCATACCTCTCACTGTATTTCCCACTTCTATACTTCCCTTCACCTATGCCTCTCCATCCTCTTTACTCCCCCCCCCAAAAAAAAAAAAATGTATAAAATGGTTGCCTGTCCCCCGATACAATGATTTTTTATATATAAAGTACTGCTCGATACAATTCTTTTTCATTAAAAATTATTTTCTTAAATACATAATAATAAAAATGCACAAGTAGCAGTCAGTACAAGTGGTACAGCACTATACATATAATACTAGATAATATTATTGTTACAGAGCATCCCAGCACGGTAACTATAATGTTTAATATTTGGACCTAGCGACCCACTGCTGTGTGGCGCCCCGGCAGTATGTAGCGCCCAGTACTGTGAAGAACCCGGCGCGGGAGCATTCTCTGGCACAGTTCCCTGGTGACTGTGCGACGTACCCAACACACCCCACAGTACACTTAAGGTAACACAGCTTAAGCGACTACAAGTCGCTGGAGGGACACAATAAACCAATAAATAGTTTCACCTGGATATGACGGGAGGCGCGGACGGAGACGCCCACACATGATCTGGAGACAGGCTGGACCCCCTGTTGTACCCCCCCCTACAACATTACCAAACAATGTCACGTCTTGAGACAGTAGAAGGAAGTGCTATGATAACAATCAATGGAAGAAGCCAGGCGAGACTCACTGACAACTCTTAGTAAAGAACTCACTTGAGTAACGTTGCAGGTTACGAGAGTTGCATTGCTCCCACTATAAGAGTAAGACAAGAATGTTGTCAGTAATAATTGTAAGATGTGGTGCCAACAACACTGAGGCTGGTGTTGATAGTGTAGCAGCGGTCGCTCGCCCCCACCCACCGCACCACGCTCCCAAACATCGGATCACTCCCTATATAATAACAATGAACCGAAAATATAACAGTCGAAGCTCCCAGAAAAAAAAAATTACGTTGAATATAATTTTCACACACACACCCACACACACACACACACACACATACACACACACACACACACATACGCACACGCACACTGCACGCGGAAAGGCTGTCGGAATGCCTTTGACACAGTACCCCCATAAAAGGCTCATGCATAAGCTGGAGAAACAGGCAGGAGTAACTGGTAGGGCGCTCCAGTGGATAAGGGAGTACCTAAGCAATAGGAAGCAGAGAGTTACAATGAGGGGTGAGACCTCAGATTGGCGTGAAGTCACCAATGGAGTCCCACAGAGATCTGTACTCGGACCTATCCTGTTTCTGATATACGTAAATGATCTCCCAGAGGGTATAGACTCATTCCTCTCAATGTTTACTGACGACGCCAAAATTATGAGAAGGATTAAGACAGAGGAGGACAGCTTGAGGCTTCAAGAAGACCTGGACAAGCTGCAGGAATGGTCGAACAAATGGTTGTTAGAGTTTAACCCAAGCAAATGTAATGTAATGAAGATAGAGGTAGGAAGCAGGAGACCAGATACAAGATATCATTTGGGAGACGAAATACTTCAGGAGTCAGAGAGAGAAAGACCTGGGGATTGATATCACGCCAGACCTGTCCCCTGAAGCTCATATCAAGAGGATAACATCAGCGGCATATGCCAGGTTGGCTAACATAAGAACGGCATTTAGAGACTAGTGTAAGGAATCTTTAAGAACATTATATACCACATATGTCAGACCAATCCTGGAGTATGCGGCTCCAGCATGGAGTCCATATCTAGTCAAACATACGACTAAATTGGAAAAGGTTCAAAGGTTTGCCACCAGACTAGTACCCGAGCTGAGAGGTATGAGCTACGAGGAGAGACTACGGGAATTAAACCTCACTTCGTTGGAAGACAGAAGAGTTAGGGGGGATAAGATCACCACATTCAAGATTCTCAAGGGAATCGACAGGGTAGATAAAGACAGGTTATTTAACACAAGGGGCACACGCACTAGGGGACAGGTGGAAACTGAGTGCCCAAATGAGCCACAGAGATATTAGAAAGAACTTTTTTTAGCGTCAGAGTGGTTGACAAATGGAATGCATTAGGAAGTGATGTGGTGAAGGCTGACTCCATACACAGTTTCAAGTATAGATATGATAGAGCCCAATAGGCTCAGGAATCTGTACACCTGTTGATTGACGGTTGAGAGGCGGGACCAAAGAGCCAGAGCTCAACCCCCGCAAACACAACTAGGTGAGTACAACTAGGTGAGTACACACACACAACAGGTGTGTGTGTTGCCTGTCTCTCCAGCTTATGTACCAGCCTCTTATGCGGTACTGTGTCAAAGGCTTTCCGACAATCCAAGAAAATGCAGTCCGCCCAGCCCTCTCTTTCTTGCTTAATCTTTGTCACCTGATCGTAGAATTCTATCAAGCCTGTAAGGCAAGATTTACCATCCCTGAACCCATGTTGGCGATTTGTCACGAAGTCCCTTCTCTCCAGATGTGTTACCAGGTTTTTTCTCGCGATCTTCTCCATCACCTTGCATGGTATACAAGTCAAGGACACTGGCCTGTAGTTCAGTGCCTCTTGCCTGTCGCCCTTTTTGTATATTGGGACCACATTCGCCGTCTTCCATATTTCTGGTAGGTCTCCCGTCTCCAGTGACTTACTATACACTATGGAGAGTGGCAAGCAAAGTGCCTCTGCACACTCTTTCAGTATCCATGGTGAGATCCCATCTGGACCAACAGCCTTTCTAACACCCAGATCCAGCAGGTGTCTCTTGACCTCCTCTCTCGTAATTTCGAACTCTTCCAAGGCCGCCTGGTTTACCTCCCTTTCTCCTAGCACAGTGACCTCACCTTGCTCTATTGTGAAGACCTCCTGGAACCTCTTGTTGAGTTCTTCACACACCTCTCTGTCATTCTCTGTATACCTGTCCTCGCCTGTTAGAAGTTTCAATACCTGTTCTTTCACTGTTGTTTTCCTTCTGATGTGACTGTGGAGTAACTTTGGTTCGGTCTTGGCTTTGTTTGCTATATCATTTTCAAAACTTTTCTCTGCTTCTCTTCTCATCCTGACGTACTCATTCCTGGTTCTCTGGTATCTCTCTCTGCTTTCTGGTGTTCTGTTATTCCGGAAGTTCCTCCACGCCCTTTTGTCAGTTTCTTCGCTTTGTGTGTGTGTGTGTGTGTGTGTGTGTGTGTGTGCGTGTGTGTGTGTGTGTGTGTGTGTGTGTGTGTGTGTGTGTGTGTGTGTGTGTGTGTTATACATGTAGAAGATATGATAGAGAAAAAATTGGTTGCGAGACCAATTTTTTGACATTAGACAACCGACATTTAGGAAGGCGGGGTCCAAGAGCTAATATCTTGAGCCAGCAGGCATAAACAGCAAACACATACTCACAAGTTCAAGTATGTTTATTGAGACAAGAAAAAAATATATCTCAAAGGGATCGAGTAGCTTAGGCTATTTCTATAACCCCCCCCCCCCCTTCCCCTCACACACCCATACAAACACCATTCACAACCCAACCTTAACTCACGCCTGTAAACCCACACTAATCTTCCCTAGGGAGATCTCGCATAAATTCCCTTAGCATTAACATCGACTATTCATATACCATTTAGCCAGGCTTCCTTCTCTCTTGTCATTCTAAGAGCACATTAATTACAGAGAGGAGCCAGCGCGGAGGGAGAGAACACGGCCCGACAAACACAAAATACACCAACACAAATAAGTACACCAGGCGAGGAAGGCGGACTCACAAGAGGGGGGTGTTCAACATACAACCTTGTGACGTGGACAAAAACAACAGCAAAAGCAGGTTAAGTAAGAGTCTGAGGAGCGCCCCCCCCCCCCACAAAGGAGACAACACCCCACAAAAACACTTGTGGCAAGGAAACAAATATGCGGTGAAGGAAAAGTCTCATACTGTTTCTAAAGGGTTCATCACAAGCTGTGTCTCAGCGTGTGGCGGGCATCGCTCCATCTCAGATTCCCCTTTCCCTCCCCGCGTCTCTCTCTCTCTCTCTCTCCTTCTCCCTCCTTTCTCTTTGTCCACCACCCACCACCAGAGGCCAGAAGGTCACCAGCGGCGACGATGATGTAGTTTTAGCTACTGGGGACCAACTGTCCAGGTAGCTAGCCATGTTCTTTACAGTTATAGTCCGTAAATGGTGAGGTGGTGAACACCAGGTTATGTGCACACACGTCAGGGAGGGGCACCTGGTGAGGGAGGGGGGGGGGGCAGGGAGCGAGGGAGGGATGGAAGGTAAGGGGGATTGGTAACGCCTCATCGGAAAGTTATTCACCTAGAAGAACATATCGCCGCTGGGTGTTCTTCTAGATGAATAATTTTCCCACGAGGCGTTACCTATCCCCCTCACCTCTCACCCTTCCTCCCCCCCCCTCCTCCCTCACCAGCAGCAGGTGCACCTCCCTGACGTTGTATACATAACATGGTGTTTACCACCTCATCAATTACGGGCTATTCATGCCCGTGCGACCTCTTGGGTGGCTTAATCTTCATCAATCATCACCTCACCATGTATAGTCATCTTCAATGCCCATCTCCCATAAATACTATCATAATTAACAATGTTCAGCTATCGAATTTTATACTAATCTATATCCATGAAATAGCTTGTTTGTGTGTCCAAAGTCGGAGGCCAGAGGCTAGGGGGCTAGCCTCACCAAGCTGTCTCACAAGTTACGTACTCACCAGTCACCCAGTACAGGCCATCTACCCTCTGGCAAATTCCACTACAATGAGATATATAAATCATAATAATAAACTATGAATGTTGGTACAGTGCATAATTAAACCTCACGGACAATGAACTACGCGAGTCGTTACTAGGGCTATACAAATAACCAAACCACACGGGTCGTTTACAACAAAACCGGCTACAAACGGCCGCCCACCACAGATCCCTTGATCAACCTAATTGTAAGGATCTGTGCAGACCATAGCTTTCTCCCCTTCTTCTCCTCTTTCTCCTTCTCCCCCGTTCGGCCCCCTCCCTCCCTTTCCCCCTCCCCTTGTGTGGACATTCTTCCCCCTCTTCCTGTTGGCCCCTTCCTGTCATAAACGGTTTGAAGTCAAGTTTTCCCTTAGTCAAGTGGTGGCCCTGGTGGCTGGTCAATCCCTCTCATCCCTGGCGCTCTCCCAGCCCACTCATTTCCCTCCCCACCCCCTCACCCCCACTCATTTCCCTCCCCACCCCCCCACCCCCACTCTGTTCCCCCTCTTCCCTCTGTCCTCTAAACCATTGACATATTTAGGACCAGTACAATTCAGTACAATAAACTTGTGTACTCACGTTACCGTGGGTGGCCAGCCAACCTTCCCACGAAGTTAGTTGTTACTGCTTATTTCCAGTACATGACAGAGTTTTCTGTCAAGAGGAATTGACCATTATGGTCAAGCCTGGTTCTGATTGGTTGTAGCCATGGAGGCCTAGGATTCTTGGCCCTTGTTGGCTTAGGACTCAAGGGGCAGAGTCTCCCCAAGGTAGGGCCTGACCATTCCATTGGCCAAGCTTCCAGAGCACCCAGTTGTGTTTAAATCCATTGGCTATAGGCTTGGATAGGCGGAGTTAATTGGGCCTAGGAACTAGGTGGGTGGAGCCTGTTCCCATTGGAAAGAGCTTAAGAAAATATTAAAGTCAGTGTATCTTGGGGATTCAACTGGGGTACAGATCTCCTGATCTGTAGGGCAAGCCACTCAACATCGTGGCGGATTGCAGCATTTAAGGTCAAGTGTGCTGGAGTATTATTGTCCATCACTAGTCATACCATCGCCTCGTAGGAGATTTTATTAGAGTAGGATATATTTTTAATTTTGATTTAAATATTTTGATTTCAATATCTGTGATTTAAATAATAAATAAAGTGTATTAAGGTTAATTTGTGTTTAGTTATCTATTCCTTTTGATTAATGATGTGTTATTCATTCTTATTTGTGGTTTTCATTTGCTGTGCTAGAAGTCCCCCCTGTGTTCTCCTCCATTTTATGAATATTAAAGTTGTCCTTGAATCCTCAATCAGTAAAGATTGCATTTTTACTCCCAAGCATTTTACCCAGGTCCCCATACCATACCCTTTGAGTTTCATGATTATTGATCTCTTTCCTTCCTGGAAGGTCCATAAAAGACGCATTCAGATTCTAAACAGGGAGGTGGTAGCAGTGTTTAATGAGTTTTAAATTATTAGTTTTAAATTAATAACCCCTTCTCTTATTGTTTCCCCTCATTTAATATTTCAGAGTTAACTAATTAGCATGTAGTTCATTGGGGGTCACATTGATCTGCAAGTAGTGTTAAGCTGGGGTGTTGAGAGGGAGGAAAGGGTGGAAAGAGGGAAGGGTTATTACATAATGACGTCGACTAGGTGATGTACCAAGCCTTTTGTAAGGAAGAATTTAATCATAGCAAAATAGCGCTTAATCATCCTCAAATCACTATTAGTGTAATCCTATAAATAAACTTTATATGAAAATTAGAGTTTCAACTAGAAAAACTAATCAGCAATCATACAGGAGTGAGAGTTAGAGTGGCCTCACACTGTGTACACACTGCGGAGTGGGCGTGGGCTGGGTTACACACTCAACATCACCGCACAAATGTCACATAATTGGTGTATAACGTACACATATCTACGCGTAGAACATTATCAAAGAGCATATACGTGAACTTGTTAATATCCGCCAGAGCGACTAGTGTAAGCCCAGCAACGCCAGTGTATCCAGCCAACGCTGTAGCGTTATCAACACTGATCCTGCTGAGCAGATACCATGATCTACATATTAAAATATCGCGCCAGATCACATCAAAATATCGCGCCAGATCACATCAAAACATCACGCCAAATTACATCAAAATATCGTACCAGATTACATCAAAATATCGTTCAGATCACATCAAAATATCGCGCCAGATCACATCAAAATATCGCGCCAGATCAAATCAAAATATCGTTCAGATCACATCAAAATATCGCGCCAGATCACATCAAAATATCACGCCAGATCACATCAAAATATCACGCCAGATCACATCAAAATATCACGCCAGATCACATCAAAATATCGTGCCAGATCACATCAAAATATCGTGCCAGATCACATCAATATATCGCGCCAGATCACATCAAAATATCGTGACATATCACACCAAAATATCGCGCCAGATCACATCAAAATATCGCGCCAGATCACAAATATATATATTGCGCCAGATCACATCAAAATATCGCGACAGATCACATAAATATAGCGCGCCAGATCACACCAAAATATCGCGCCAGATCACATCAGTATATCGCGCCAGATCACATCAAAATATCGTGACATATCACGTCAAAATATCGCGCCAGATCACATAAAAATATCGCGCCAGATCACATCAAAATATCGTGACATATCACATCAAAATATCGTGACATATCACATCAAAATATCGTGACATATCACACCAAAATATCGCGCCAGATCACACCGATATATCGCGCCAGATCACACCGATATATCGCGCCAGATCACACCGATATATCGCGCCAGATCACACCGATATATCGCGCCAGATCACACCGATATATCGCGCCAGATCACACCAAAATATCGCGCCAGATCACACCGATATATCGCGCCAGATCACACCAAAATATCGCGCCAGATCACACCAATATATCGCGCCAGATCACACCGATATATCGCGCCAGATCACACCAAAATATCGCGCCAGATCACACCAATATATCGCGCCAGATCACATCAATATATCGCGCCAGATCACATCAAAATATCGCGCCAGATCACACCAAAATATCGCGCCAGATCACATCAATATATCGCGCCAGATCACATCAAAATATCGTGACATATCACATCAAAATATCGCGCCAGATCACACCGATATATCGCGCCAGATCACACCGATATATCGCGCCAGATCACACCAAAATATCGCGCCAGATCACATCAATATATCGCGCCAGATCACATCAAAATATCGTGACATATCACATCAAAATATCGCGCCAGATCACATCAATATATCGCGCCAGATCACATCAAAATATCGTGACATATCACATCAAAATATCGCGCCAGATCACACCAAAATATCGCGCCAGATCACATAAAAATATCGCGCCAGATCACATCAAAATATCGTGACATATCACATCAAAATATCGTGACATATCACATCAAAATATCGCGCCAGATCACACCGATATATCGCGCCAGATCACATAAAAATATCGCGCCAGATCACATCAATATATCGCGCCAGATCACATCAATATATCGCGCCAGATCACATCAATATATCGCGCCAGATCACACCGATATATCGCGCCAGATCACACCAATATATCGCGCCAGATCACATCAATATATCGCGCCAGATCACACCAATATATCGCGCCAGATCACATCAATATATCGCGCCAGATCACACCAATATATCGCGCCAGATCACACCAAAATATCGTGACATATCACATCAAAATATCGTGACATATCACATCAAAATATCGCGCCAGATCACACCGATATATCGCGCCAGATCACATCAATATATCGCGCCAGATCACACCGATATATCGCGCCAGATCACACCAATATATCGCGCCAGATCACACCGATATATCGCGCCAGATCACACCGATATATCGCGCCAGATCACACCAATATATCGCGCCAGATCACACCAATATATCGCGCCAGATCACACCGATATATCGCGCCAGATCACACCGATATATCGCGCCAGATCACACCAATATATCGCGCCAGATCACACCAATATATCGCGCCAGATCACACCAATATATCGCGCCAGATCACACCAATATATCGCGCCAGATCACACCGATATATCGCGCCAGATCACACCAATATATCGCGCCAGATCACACCAATATATCGCGCCAGATCACACCAATATATCGCGCCAGATCACACCAATATATCGCGCCAGATCACACCAATATATCGCGCCAGATCACATCAAAATATCGCGCCAGATCACATCAAAATATCGCGCCAGATCACACCAATATATCGCGCCAGATCACACCAATATATCGCGCCAGATCACACCAATATATCGCGCCAGATCACACCAATATATCGCGCCAGATCACATCAAAATATCGCGCCAGATCACACCAATATATCGCGCCAGATCACATCAAAATATCGCGCCAGATCACATCAAAATATCGCGCCAGATCACACCAATATATCGCGCCAGATCACACCAATATATCGCGCCAGATCACATCAAAATATCGCGCCAGATCACATCAAAATATCGCGCCAGATCACATCAAAATATCGCGCCAGATCACACCAATATATCGCGCCAGATCACACCAATATATCGCGCCAGATCACACCAATATATCGCGCCAGATCACATCAAAATATCGCGCCAGATCACACCAATATATCGCGCCAGATCACACCAATATATCGCGCCAGATCACATCAAAATATCGCGCCAGATCACACCAATATATCGCGCCAGATCACATCAAAATATCGCGCCAGATCACATCAAAATATCGCGCCAGATCACACCAATATATCGCGCCAGATCACACCAATATATCGCGCCAGATCACATCAAAATATCGCGCCAGATCACATCAAAATATCGCGCCAGATCACATCAAAATATCGTGACATATCACATCAAAATATCGCGCCAGATCACACCAATATATCGCGCCAGATCACATCAAAATATCGCGCCAGATCACACCAATATATCGCGCCAGATCACACCAATATATCGCGCCAGATCACATCAATATATCGCGCCAGATCACATCAAAATATCGCGCCAGATCACATCAAAATATCGCGCCAGATCACATCAAAATATCGCGCCAGATCACACCAATATATCGCGCCAGATCACACCAATATATCGCGCCAGATCACACCAATATATCGCGCCAGATCACACCAATATATCGCGCCAGATCACATCAATATATCGCGCCAGATCACATCAAAATATCGCGCCAGATCACATCAAAATATCGTGACATATCACATCAAAATATCGTGACATATCACATCAATATATCGCGCCAGATCACATCAGGAGTGATAGCCGAGTCTTACAATTACGACCCAGGCACTGGTCTTCACACTATTGTTAGGGATAACTTTAATGTTCACTCTTACTTGATTTGCCAATTAGGTTGACTGTCATTAATAATTCCTAATTACAGCTGATGCTCGTTACACGCTGGGCAAAGACCAAAATTCAACGTAAGAGACTATTAATTAGTTGTTTATCATAAACTATAAATATTATTATTATATAAACATCATATATATATAGCCAATCCTAGCTAAAATCTTACCCGTCTTAAGAAAGTTAAACAATATTGATAAAGATTATATATTAATCTCTTGCATAGTTATCACTTAATAACATTACCTCAAGATAACTAATTTAACTTTAATATCATGTTAATGATGCTACTGATATATAACTATCATTGTGACAGTTACCTTAATAAATTATTTGTCACTCTGCAATAGCTATTTAGGGATTTAGGCTAGAGATACGTTTAACAAAATCAGGCCCATTTTGTGAACGAGACTATTTACAGTAATTATTATTATTGTTTTTATCATTCTAATCATGTGTGTACAAAGCATGTTTGTGGTACAATATCATCAGGTCCCCGACGTTTCACTCAACCTGACAGTCCATCCAGCAAGGATACATTAAGGCTTTTTTGCTGAACTGCAGTCACAGCTTAGGACTTTATAAATTCATTTGCAGCTTTTTTTTGGCGCACGTCAATTTTATGTTGCTGCATTAATTATATAGGTTTATACAGGTATACATTAATTATACACTTTTATCATGATGCATTAATTTTACGTGTATTTAACACGTTTATATGGTCTTTATTTGTTTATATTTTACCACATACTCAGTCACCCAGTACACAGGACTGTGTCACCCAGTACACAGGACCCTGTCACCCAGTACACAGGACTGTGTCACCCAATACACAGGACCGTGTCACCCAGTACACAACAGGACCGTGTCACCCAGTACACAGGACCCTGTCACCCAGTACACAGGACTGTGTCACCCAGTACACAGGACCCTGTCACCCAGTACACAGGACTGTGTCACCCAGTACACAGGACTGTGTCACCCAGTACACAGGACCGTGTCACCCAGTACACAGGACTGTGTCACCCAGTACACAGGACCGTGTCACCCAGTACACAACAAGACCGTGTCACCCAGTACACAGGACCGTGTCACCCAGTACACAACAGGACCGTGTCACCCAGTACACAACAGGACCGTGTCACCCAGTACACAGGACTGTGTCACCCAGAACACAGGACCGTGTCACCCAGTACACAGGACCGTGTCACTCAGTACACAGGACCGTGTCACCCAGTACACAGGACCGTGTCACCCAGTACACAGGACCGTGTCACCCAGTACACAATAGGACCGTGTCACCCAGTACACAACAGGACCGTGTCACCCAGTACACAACAGGACCGTGTCACCCAGTACACAACAGGACCGTGTCACCCAGTACACAACAGGACCGTGTCACCCAGTACACAGGACCGTGTCACCCAGTACACAACAAGACCGTGTCACCCAGTACACAACAGGACCGTGTCACCCAGTACACAACAGGACCGTGTCACCCAGTACACAACAGGACCGTGTCACCCAGTACACAGGACCATGTCACCCAGTACACAACAAGACCGTGTCACCCAGTACACAACAGGACCGTGTCACCCAGTACACAACAGGACCGTGTCACCCAGTACACAACAGGACCGTGTCACCCAGTACACAGGACCGTGTCACCCAGTACACAACAGGACCGTGTCACCCAGTATACAACAGGACCGTGTCACCCAGTACACAGGACCGTGTCACCCAGTACACAGGACCGTGTCACCCAGTACACAACAGGACCGTGTCACCCAGTACACAGGACCGTGTCACCCAGTACACAACAGGACCGTGTCACCCAGTACACAACAGGACCGTGTCACCCAGTACACAACAGGACCGTGTCACCCAGTACACAGGACCGTGTCACCCAGTACATAACAGGACCGTGTCACCCAGTACACAACAGGACCGTGTCACCCAGTACACAGGACCGTGTCACCCAGTACACAGGACCGTGTCACCCAGTACACAACAGGACCGTGTCACCCAGTACACAGGACCGTGTCACCCAGTACACAACAGGACCGTGTCACCCAGTACACAGGACCGTGTCACCCAGTACACAATAGGACCGTGTCACCCAGTACACAACAAGACCCATAGCGCACCATGCGGAATAAAGTAGAGAACAAAACCCAACTATAACAAGTCATAACAAGTGCCAGCCTAACCACCCCCAGGAGGGCCAGTTGAGTGAGCGGAGACACCGGCACCAACTAGACTGTGGCGTCGACCTCGCTAACAGTTTTGGTGAATGAACTGTTCACCGAGGAACCTCCTCACACCAGTCACAGTCAACGGCCCCCGGCTGCCACCACGCCGGGACAACAGTTATGTGGTCACTCACAGGGCGGACGGCCGGAAGAGCGCTCCAGTGAACACTAAGCAGAACATTACCTGAACACCACCAGCAGAGTGCATGTTCGTATATAACAGTAATTCTGACACAGCACGAGATGAACTCTATCACACTTCAAAATGAACAACATAACACCACATGTTGCCAACCATATGATGCCAACCACATGTTGGCATCTCAAAGCATGATACTGTTGACATGCTTGCAAAGACAGCCTGTAGTAGACCAGTAGCAGAAATACATATGGGTGTTTCATTAGCAGTGACAAAGTTCAATACTTAAATATCTGATTAAAATCTCACCGACCTAACAGATTCACAAAGACCTGAAAGTTGTAGCATTAAATATTATGATAAATATCGTGAGGAGACATTTATATGTGGAATAGAGCAATAACTCGGCAAAGTGATGTTATAGTGGCCAGAATACGCCTGGGATATAGACGTATCTGGCAGCTTTCCCTAAACCCAAGTGTCGAATACACTTTGTGTCAACTTTGTGAAAGTGTCAAATACACTTTGTGTCAACTTTGTGAAAGTGTCAAATACATCATGTGTCAATTTTGTGAAAGTGTCTTATACACCTTGTGTCAATTTTGTGAGTGTTGAATACACCTTGTGTCAATTTTGTGAAAGCGCCAAATACACCATGTGTCAATTTTCTGAAAGAGTCGAATACACCATGTATCAACGTTGTGACAGTGTCAAATACACCGTGTGTCAACTTTGTGAAAGTGTCAAATACACCGTGTGTCAACTTTGTGTAAGTGTCGAATATATCATGTGTCAACTTTGTGAAAGTGTCAAATACACCGTGTGTCAACTTTGTGTAAGTGTCGAATATATCATGTGTCAACTTTGAGAAAGTGTCCAATACACCTTGTATCAACGTTGTGAAAGTGTCAAATACACCGTGTGTCAACTTTGTGAAAGTGTCGAATACACCGTGTGTCAACTTTGAGAAAGTGTCCAATACACCGTGTATCAACTTTGTGAAAGAGAAAACATGCACTCCCTTGAACATTATATTGTAGAATGTCCCATATTGACTGACTTTCGCCCTCCTGGGCTGAGGTATGCTGAACTCTGTAACTACTACAGTATATGAATACTGGAACACTTGATATATATTGGACTTGTACCCAAGATTTACTATGTAATGCATTGGTTATACAATCTATGTGATTTAACTATAACCTGAGCTTGTAAAAGTATCTTAATCACCTTCAGTGGTTAAGTGCTTAGTGTACACTAGTTTCTATAGCAGTTATATTACACTGTCAAAGCAGATATATATATATATATATATATATATATATATATATATATATATATATATATATATATATATATATATATATATATATATATATATAAGCGATACAGGATATGTAAGCTGGTCAGAATTGCATTTCACGTTTGTAAACGCACATTAATATGATGTAAAAACATACATCGAACATTGTTCATGTAGGACAGATGCAAATCTATATATTATGTATATTGGTTAGATTAGTATTTTAAAAGCACTATAATCACCTTCTGTGGTTGATTCTATAATAAATCATGAAACTTTAACAGATCTCTCACCCTGTTCATGGAAGAGAGAAGAAAATGTATAATGTGGTTAGCATTGTAAATGTGTGGCCACGTCTGTGGTAGAAAATAATAAAAATAAAAAAAACCATCACACCACTATACACATACCATCCTTAAACACCAACACACACTACGTAATCACCTTCACACCACTACATAACCACCAACACACACCACTAGATGAACACCAATAACTCGGGTAGATGAAGGTGAGAGAAGAAGAAGGTAGATGAAGGTGAGAGAGGAAGGAGGTAGATGGGGTTGCAAGCAGCAGGAGGAAGATGGAGACGCAAGAAGGAGACCACTATACACATACCATCCTTAAACACCAACACACACTACGTAATCACCTTCACACCACTACATAACCACCAACACACACCACTAGATGAACACCAATAACTCGGGTAGATGAAGGTGAGAGAAGAAGAAGGTAGATGAAGGTGAGAGAGGAAGGAGGTAGATGGGGTTGCAAGCAGCAGGAGGAAGATGGAGACGCAAGAAGGAGGTAGATGGAGGTGCAGGGAATCATATAGACAGACACCAAGCTGCCACCAGGGTTCCAATACTTCTATCACAATATTAAACTCTGCATCATTGCTCAACAGCACACACTAAACATTAACACATTCCGAGCACGCGAGGGTTTGGTCCGAGCCATTCGACCAGGAGGCTCTAACTATTCAGTACTTGGAGAAACATGTAATTTAGTTATGGTTAATCCGTGGTGATGGTGGTTCGAGCCCCCGTTGTTACCCCCACCAGGGCCATTAAGAGCTTAATTCTCCAGCTTTCGCAAACCAGCTGAGGCAACTCTTAATTAAGATGTTGTAAAGGAAGCCTGTTGGGTAGCAGAGAAGTTACCACACACACACACAAGCTGAAGAGTTGGTCTCAGAAATGGTACTGGAGTTCAACACCAGTAAGTGTAAGGTGAGGGAAAAGGGCGGAGGTAACCGGGGATCACAAGACGCTACACCATGAAGATTGATTGATGAAATGTTCTGGTGCCTGGGGACCGTGGGCAGGATGTCGCGGCAACATAATTATCACCAATCTCAACACAACAACGCCTGTGCTTATATGAATTAATTATATTTGTTAATTTAGCTTAATTAAGAATAATTTTGCGGTTAGTAGGATCTCTTTAACTGAAAGATTTGATGCTCTTTACTGTTTCTATAGAAAGTGTAATTACCCTTTCTAGTAGATGTCACTTATAATAGATATACTAGATATTTATACTAGATTAGTTAACACTAACCCCGCAGGCTCATATTAATATAACATCAGCAGCTTTAAATAAAGATTCGTTTAGATCGCTGTACTCCGCATACGTGAGGCCTGTGTTAAGAGTATGCAGCACCATCATGGAACCCCTCATCTAAAATAAACACAAAAGAAACTTGAAAAGGTTGAGAAGTTAGCAACGAGGCTCTTCCCACAATTGCGAGGGAAGGGATATGAAGAGACCGAAGGAACTAAACCTGACGACACTAGATAATGAGAACAGAGAGGAGAGCCATGATAGAGACGTATAAAATAATTAAGGGGGATTAACAGAGTGGATAAAGATGAAATGTTCTCAATAGAATAAAAGGGTATAGATGGAAGCTTAGGACTCAGATGAATCAGAGATATTAGAAAACTAAACTCGTACGCTAAAAGAAAGCTTAGTTCATTTATTATGCACCCCATACCCATCTTGTGGGCAGTAGTGGAAAGGGTTACAGAGGCACATAATGGGCTCAAGGACTGAACCCCACAATTCATTTAGCTAAGCAAATTAGTTTTGATAATCTAGTTAGAAATATTGAATATATAATGCTATATCAACAATGGGTTCTCGACAGACCACAAGTACAGTCTTTAAGCTAAGTAACTTACATCTGTGGTCAAGTAGTTGTTACGAATCATAATTACCTGATCCTTACAAATATTTATATATGAAATAATTACATATTGTCCCTCCCTAAGTTTCTTTGTAGGATGAAATTTGCATACTACTATGGTTACTATAAATAAAATATGAGTATTTTGTTATGTATTTGTATCATGCTGTCGTGAGTTAGTAATGATAGTATTCTCTTATATATCTTGTGGTTTGATCATGTATGAGAGGAGTGAGGTATGGCGTCTCCTGGTGGACATGATATAACTTCCATGATAAGGGAGTTTGTCACCAGCAGTGGTGAGCGCGTCCTCACCAATTATGCATCATGACATACCCTGTAATTATTTCTTTGTATTGTGCTCATATTACTGAATTACTTTTTGTATTATGTAAAGTGTACATAATTATGTTTATACTTGTGTTTGGAGTGATTATTTTCAGTATGTCAGAGCGTCTAAAAGAATTCGTATCTGATATATAGTAGTAGGCCCCTTCAGTCTCGGGAGAATATGGAGTTGTGCTCTGATTGTCAATCCTGGTGCAGCGTCTCGTGTGACTGATAAGGCCAATCCGAGAGTGACAGTCCATCCCACACTGAGCACAAACGAAGTCTGATTCTGGTCTGTCTTCAAGCTACAGGCTTTCCTTCTCTGTCTCTTTGCCTCCAATTTCTTGGCAAGTGACTCCTTGAACTTGGAGAGACCTTTCTGAACAGACTGCCCACAGGCTGACTGGTCTGCTGCCAGTGTTTCCCACGTAGCAAAAACGACGTTCATGGCTTCCAGGTCCCTCTTGCATACATCTTTGTACCGTAGCTGGGGTTTGCCTGTTGGATGCTTTCCCTGCGTCTGCTCTCCACACGGCAGATCCTTGGGGATCCTGCTGTCGCCCCTTCGCACCACGTGCCCGAGCCAGCGCATTCGTCTCTGCTTCAGCAGTGTGTACATGTTGGTGATTCTAGTTCTTCTCCAGGACGCTGATATTTATCACCTTGTCCTGCCAGGTGATGTTGAAGATGTGTTGGAGACAGCACATGTGGTAGGCGTTCAGCTTCCTTTCCTGACGGGTGCGAAGTGACCAAGACTCACTGCCATATAGGAGAGTGCTCAGGATGCAGGCTCTGTAAATCTGGATCTTTGTACATTCAGTCAGCTTATTGTTGGTTCACACTCACTTTGTCAGTCTGGACATGGTTGTAGATGTCTTACCAATGCGTTTATTTAGCTCTGTGTCGAGACAGAAAGGGAGTCAGAGATCGTGGAGCCCAGGTACAGGAAGTCATGAACGACTTCCAGTTTGTAATCGGAGATGCCAATATCGGGTGTGGAGTCCACTCCTTGTCCCATGACCTCTTTTCTTTTCAGGCTGATGTCGAGTACGAAAGCCAGACAGGCCTCACTGAAGTGGGTCATGAGCCGTTGGAGGTCTTTGGCTGAGTGGGCGGTGACTGCTGCGTCGTCAGCAAAAAGGAAGTCATGCAGACACTTCAGCCGAACCTTTGTCTTGGCTCTCAGCCTAGCGAGGTTGAAGAGCTTTCCATCCGACCTGTTTCGGAGGCAGATGCCTTCCGTGGCAGATCCGAAGGCGTCCTGCAGCATAACTGTGAAGAAAATCCCGAATAGGGTTGGTGCCAGGATGCAGCCCTGCTTTACTCAACTTTGGATGTCGAAGGTGTCTGATGTTAAGCCGTCAAAGACCACGGTGCCCTTCATGTTTTCTTGGAAGGATCTGGTGATGATGAGGAGCCTGGGTGGACATCCGATCTTGTGGAGCATCTTGAACAGGCCATCCCTGCTGACGAGGTCAAAGGCCTTCATCAGATCTATGAAGGCTACGAAGAGTGGCTGCTTCTGTTCCCTGCATTTCTCCTGCAATTGTTTGAGGGAATAGACATTGTCAGTGGTGGACCTGTTAGTTCGGAATCTGCATTGTGATTCTGGGTAGACTCTCTCTGAAAGTACTTTGAGCCTCTTCAATGTGACTCAAGCAAACAGCTTTCTAACAATGCTGAGGAGGGAGATGCCGCAGTAATTGTTGCAGTCGCCCCTGCCACCTTTATTCTTGTACAGCATGACGATGTTGGCGTCCCTCATGTCCTGTGGCACCTCTCCTTCTCTCCAGCAGAGGCAGAGGATTTCGTGCAGCTCCATGAGTAGGTTACCTTTGCAGCACTTCAAGGCCTCGGCAGGATTGCCATCTTTTCTATTGCCAGAAGCAAAGGAGTCTGGGGCCTCGCAGAATTCTTCGAGGGTCGCCTTGCTGTCGAGCTCCATTAACACAAGCAGACACTCAATGGCGCTCAGGGCGTCTTCAGTGACCACATTCTCCCTGGCGTATAGCTCGGAGAAGTGCTCAACCCAGCGCTTCAGCTGCAGTGCCTGGTCCTGAATCACCTTGCCTGTGGCAGATTTCAGGGGGGAAAAAGGGGAACGGTATGCTTCTGGATTGGGCCGAGGGCCTGCTTGATGCAGACAGAGATCCCCTTTACATTGCCTATATCTGCTGCAGTCTGTATCTGGGAGCAGAGCTGGAACGAATAGTTGTTGGCACATCGCCTGGCGCTCTGCTGCACTTTGCAGTGGACGGCCCGAAGGATCTGTAAGTTGCGCTGACTTGGGCAGGCTGCTAAGGCGTTTCTCTTCGATGACTGGTGTCATTTCTTCCGAGTGAGCCTCGAACCAATCTGCCAACCTGCTGGTCTTCTTGCCGAAGGTGGACATGGTAGCATTGAACACAGCGTCTCTGAAGTACTCCCATCTTTTACAGGCGGCGATCCCGGCCGAGTCGGGGAGAGCTTCCTCGAGCACACGTGCAAAATCTTCCACCTTGTCCTGATTGTAGGTCTTGCTGGTGTCGATGCGAGGTTTGCCCTCCTTTTTCGAGCGGTGATCTTCTTTGTTTGCATCTTGACCCTGCTACATACCAAGAAGTGGTCGGTGTCACAGACAGCACTCTGGTAGTTACGCGTAATCTTGACGCTGGGTAGACTTGCACGCCTGGTAAGAATCAGGTGAAACTGGTGCCAGTGCTTGGATCTGGGGTGTCTCCAAGAGACTCCGTGTTGAGGCTTTGTGCCGAAGACCGTGTTGATGACGCAAAGACCATGAAGGCAGCAGAGTTCTAGCAGACATTGCCCATTCTCATTCATCCTCCCTATGCCGAATTGACTCTGACAAGTGGGGCAAGAGTTGTGTTCGACACCCACTCTGGCATTGAAGTCGCCGAGGATGAACAGTAGCTCCTTTATAGGGATTCTCGCTATGACTCTTTTGAGGTCATCATAGAATTTTTCCTTTGCCTCTGCTGGAGAAGTCAGGGTTGGGGTGTATGCATTAATTACATTGACTGGTCCTGTTTGGGAATGCAGTTGCAGAGACAAAATTCGTTCAGTTTCCCCCTTTGATGGTATAATGTGTCCCAATAGTGCTTCCTGACGCCAAATCCCACACCGTGTTCTCTGGTCTCATCTGGGGGTTTTCCTTGCCAGAAGAAAGAGAAGGCCCTCTCTCACAGATCCTGCTCCTTGAAGCCTGGTTGGTCTCTTGGAGAGAAACGATATCCATCTGCAGTTTGCTCAGCTCCCTATCGATGACTGCTATTTTTCGGGCGTCATTGATTTCTTGCAGGTCGTCAGAGAAACCTGATGTCAGTGTCCTGACGTTCCATGTGCCCAGCTTTAGGGCAGTTGATAGTTTCTTTTTGGATATGGTGTTGCTTGGTGCAAACTTGTTGGGTCGTTTGTCAGTTTTCACTCTAAACCCCACGCATCCAGTAAGGTTAATGGACCGTGACAAGAGAACACTGTATTGGCTGGGGTTTGCCCAGCTTCAGGCGGGCAGTAGCTGCTCAGTGGGGCACGATGACCCCTCCCACCAACGGAAGCAACTCCTGGCGTTGCCTCTGCTGAAGATGGAGATATATCTGATATATACTGTATTGGTAATTGTGTGGAGGCCAGGCGTCGAGGCGCGGGCAACCCACCCAGTGTCAGAAGCATCAGGTGGCAGGCGCTGCCTGGACGTGTTGCTCAGATAAGTCTGTTTTGTTTCTTTTTATGTTCATTGTGTTTGATAATGAGTCTGTTCAGACAATTAATCATATGCTATATATCTTGTATAGTCAGCGATCAGTGCTTAGAGATGTTATTTCACCTGTTGTGTTATAAAATAATCCAGAAATATTTTTATATCTATTTTGTGTAGTTTTGTTACCCATCATAGAGTGAACTGATATTGTCTTTTAGACAGTTGAGTTTATTTCTTTCTCTAGACATTTTTATTAATTGTGAGACCATTTTACATGATTTACAACTGTACGGCAATATGAGCCTTACCAAGGTGACTGGGCTTATAACAGTAGTTACATAATTTATATGTTTATCCTGAACAGCCACCCCCCCCCCATCCAGTGGGCAGCGGTGGATAGGTTACAATCACCCACAGTTAGTACTTACCGTTAGCAAACTGGGGATATTTGCTTAAATTTTCTGGTAGTAGATAATGAATGAAATGAATGATTTTGAATGAAATATTTCCAATTTACAAATTTCTTAAACACTCGTTAGACCAGACAAGAAAACTTGATTACAAATCACAGTCTCTTGTGCACGCTCGTCATGGGAACGGACGTGTTCGCTCTCACAGCCAACGTGACTACTCGTGTGATAGTCAACGAGGCGCATCACACATCAGCCCATCCTCCTGTTGTGGCAGTACTTATAGTAGCGATGAGGACCATAGTATATATACCAACGTACAACAAAATTAGAAAGTAGAAATCTGAACTATTGAGTTGGACAAACCGGAAACTATTTTTTTTACTTGTGTTGCAAAGACAAAATAACCTAACCTAACCTTTGAACCTAGGGAGCCGGTCGGCCGAGCGGACAGCACGCGGGACTTGTGATCCTGTGGTCCTGGGTTCGATCCCAGGCGCCGGCGAGAAACAATGGGCAGAGTTTCTTTCACCCTATGCTCTGTTACCTAGCAGTAAAATAGGTACCTGGGTGTTAGTCAGCTGTCACGGGCTGCTTCCTGGGGGTGGAGGCCTGGACCGGGCCGCGGGGACACTAAAGCCCCGAAATCATCTCAAGATAACCTCAAGATAACCTTCCAAGGCCTAATACACGATATCTGAGGCCTAATATACTACATGTATGTGCTATATTAGGATTAGGAATATTCGTTTGTTTTTTAACCTTCATTTTAGAAGAATTCCTTACTAGTGAGTATACTACTATCTAAAAGCTAAGTACGTAGGAATTCGTGCCTATTGACGATTGTCACAATAGGTACTACCTAAACAGGAGGACAGGTTATACACTAGGTCAGTCCCACTTATCTTGAACACACACGGGAGGAGGATGACAGCCTTAAATAATGAGCATTGCCGGGTTAAGCAGTAGCATGCTTGAGCCATTGCACAAGACATCCATCGCCATTGCGACCCGTTGATGGGGTGGATACAATGCACCACAAACGACTCTAAGTCGAGACTACTATCCTTGATGGCCACGCATTTACCAAAAGCGAACTCCTGAAGTTTCTCAAAGACGTCGCCGGCGTCACACCCATCGACAGTGGGCAGGGAGGGGTTGATACTGTGCTCTACTTCTCGAGGGAGTAAGACCTCTAAAACTTAAAAGAAATGCGATTGCGAGCTCCGCCGAGCGCACCACCTCTATCCCAACTTCCCACGTTAACAGCTTGCAGCAAGAACAGTCTTCATCGGCATCGAGGCCAGCCCTTGGATCACAGACCGGAAAATAACAGAAATTATACTTAACATCGATAAAGAAAACCAGAACTTGGGGGCATTCGAAGCCGAGATCCTCAGCAGCTGAACCAACAGCAAGCGCTACACCCTCAAGATAACCTTCACCTACATAGCAGCAACTACCTAGACTGCCACATGCTCTCCACTGCTTTGGCATCCAGATTCCTCCATACCGAGTGAAGATGGAAAGCTATTACAAGATACACCAGTGCTTAAATTGCTACGATACTCCCACCCTACCAGCAAGTGAAAACAGCCCGTCCAGAAGTGCAGCCTTTGCGCCCAGGACCATCACTACTCCATCTGCAAGTCGCAAACCCAATGCTGCCTGCTGCAAAGGTGATCACCTTGCAATCTCCCACCGCTGCCCTCACAGACAAGAAGTTATTAAGATCCAGGCTGCATCCGACACAGCCAATTCTTCCACCGCCACTGCCGGCACTCCTAGCACCAGCTCTATCCAACCAACCATTCTTCAACGTTCAAGTCACCAGTTTCTAGGAGCTCCCGCGAGGAATAGCAACCGTGCAACAATCCAGCCAATGGGAGGACAGCTAACTATCCTAACACACTTCACAGCACGGTGTATGCCTTATCCACGGTGGCCGACAAGATCACCGGTCCCAACTACAGGGAATACGTGCGGATTCTCAACATCCTCTACGCTGCGAACAGCCTCCCGACCTTCACCGTCTCATACAGTCTTCACCATCTCTGCTGCAGCCACGAGTTTTACCCTGGCTCTTGACCCAGACATCACTGAACGCTGCCACTGCCGTAGCTGCAGCACACGTTCTTACAGCTTCTACTAACCCTACATCGGACCCCGTAGAGGAAGCAGCACCGGAGCTGACACCTCCATAGCCGACGAAATCGGCCGCTGTTCCACCCATCGTCCCTGCAGCTGCACAGGCTGCTACAGGCTGCCACCGTGACTCCTCCAGAACCATCTACTACCGTCGTCCCACGGACTGTGGGACGCTCACTGTACCCTCTATTCCGGCTGCAAGATCTACCACTACTCAACCTTCAAGGTGCGCCTCTTCTTTGGAGTCCACCAATTCGTCAGAAAAGGATGTCCCAGTTGGATCACCAACGGAAGTCCGGCTATGGACCTGGTGACTTCCTCCTGGACACCAAACCCACAACCTTGAACAACTGCACCGCCATATCAACACGCATCAAGACGCAGACAAAGAAGAACAAGATGACCTAGAAACATGAACACCAGTTCTGCGACGAACAGCCCGGCTTCCCACAAGACACACCTGTGAGCGACCATGAGAACACAACCCATCCACTAAATCACAACATCAGCTGCAAGTCTTATCCACTGTGGTTGGGCTACCGAGCTGTATCTCCCTCCGACTTGTATCCTGTTCCCTGCTAAAGCTTTTCGCATCCTCGCCCCAGCCTTTCATCTCCTGCTTACCTGCCTTAGGGTCTTCGTTTCGTTTCTTTGTTAGGCCAAGAGTCATAACATTAGACAACCGGCAGCTAGAAAGGCAGGGTCCAAGAGCTAATGCTGGCACTAACAGGTATGATAAATAGGAAGTACACACACACGAGAGAGAACTGTGATTGTAAGCCAGCACGCAACACTGAGCCACACAGGCGGGTCGTGGAGGAGCTGAGGAAAGCGCTGAACAATCAGGAGTGAGGGAACAACGTAGAGGTAAATATCAGAAGTTATAAATGCCACTCCTGGAGTCACCAAAGATTAGTTCTGTTCTAAGACTCAATATATTCCTGGTTTACATCACTCACAAAGGCGGAGAAACTAGAGCAATTTGTTGCTGCTGTTGGCTGAAATCACAAGATGAGGAAGAGAATCAGGACGTGCGAGAACTGCAAGAGACTAGGCAAGGTCGGAGAAATGGTTACTGGACTTCAACCCAAATAAGTGCAAGGTTATGAGGATGGAAAAACAAAAAACGGAAAGAATACATAATAAAAAGAGAAGTTATGAGGGTCAATGAGAAAAGGATCTAGGAGCAGACGTGTAAGTGAACGTGTCTCCAGTGATAAACATAAATACAGTCGCTTCATCTGTATATGGTGAGTTTGACAGTTTGTGAACACCATAGCTGGAGTCTGCTCTACCGGCCTCACAATTTGGCCAACTGGACCCTTAAGTGACAAAAGATTTGGGTGTTGGCTAGTGAACCGTCACACTATAACACCATTGTTACAATGTGAACACCAGAGCACACATCTTAGATAAAGACAAAGTTCAGAGACTTATAAAGGCTTTTAAGCCAACTCCGTCGTGTACTGTGGCGATAAAAAAAAAAACTTCAACATAAGTTAAGGTTTGGTTAGTAAATCACTGGTTTGGGCCCCGGTAAGCTGGCTCTCCCGTCCTGTGAGCTGTTGGGTCGTCTTGTACAACATGGCCGCCTTGTGTGGGGAGCACTACTGGCTGACCTAGAGGTGTACAGCCATGACCCAGCCAGATCACTCCTTTATATCAACGGTGTCCCAGTCTTCTCTCACCCTCACACACTTGTGTCCTGCTCTCACACACTTGTGTCCTGCTCTCACTCTCCTCCACTCACTCACGTCGCCACCAACCTTCTCAACACATTATAACTCCATCGACCATTAGCGTCAAAATCGGGTATAATGGTACAATAAAAGCACTGTAATACTGACGCACCAGCCGGGATTAATAGCATTAGCAGAGATGGGTTAGGGATGACTAGTCAGTACGACCCCTGTGCAACGCCCCTCGCCCCTCGCCCCACTCTTCCTTATCATAACTACTCATTACGGACTACTCGTAAAGACAAATACTATAAGGATTATCCATTAAGTTTAAGACTATCCATTAAGTTTAAGACTATCCATTAAGTTCAAAACCATCCATTAAGTTTAAGACCATCCATTAAGTTCAAGACTATCCATTAAGTTCAAGACTATCCATTAAGAAGTACTAGTTAAACACTACAGGTTGAGAGTTTGCTAGCAAGTCATCATGAATGGGATTATATCAAGCTCCTTTATTGTGGCAAGACTTCTTCGTTTATGATGGTAATACAGGTGTGTGAAGAGGGAGGTACACCTGCTGGTGATGTGCGTATTAATACAGGTGTGTGAGGAGGGAGGTGCACACGTGTACACCTGCTGGTGATGTGCGTATTAATACAGGCGTGTGAGGAGGGAGGTGCACACGTGTACACCTGCTGGTGATGTGCGTATTAATACAGGCGTGTGAGGAGGGAGGTGCACACGTGTACACCTGCTGGTGATGTGCGTATTAATACAGGTGTGTGAGGAGGGAGGTGCACACGTGTACACCTGCTGGTCATGTGCGTATTAATACAGATGTGTGAGGAGGGAGGTACACACGTGTACACCTGCTGGTGATGTGCGTATTAATACAGGTGTGTGAGGAGGGAGGTGCACACGTGTACACCTGCTGGTGATGTGCGTACTAATACAGGTGTGTGAGGAGGGAGGTGCACACGTGTACACCTGCTGGTGATGTGCGTATTAATACAGGTGTGTGAGGAGGGAGGTGCACACGTGTACACTTGCTGGTGATGTGCGTATTAATACAGGCGTGTGAGGAGGGAGGTGCACACGTGTACACCTGCTGGTGATGTGCGTATTAATACAGGTGTGTGAGGAGGGAGGTGCACACGTGTACACCTGCTGCTGGTGATGTGCGTATTAATACAGGTGTGTGAGGAGGGAGGTGCACACGTGTACACCTGGTGACGTGCGTATTAATACAGGTGTGTGAGGAGGGAGGTGCACACGTGTACACCTGGTGACGTGCGTATTAATACAGGTGTGTGAGGAGGGAGGTGCACACGTGTACACCTGCTGCTGGTGATGTGCTGCTCGCAATATACAGAAAAGAAATCAAGACAGCTGTGAGAGTGAGTCCTTGTGAGTTGAGGCGTGACACACTCCTGTGTCACGCTACAGGGGGAGTGTAGTGGGTGTGCTGGTTGCTGCCACCACCACCGTCCTCAACCACCACCATCTTTAAGTTTAACGACAATTGGACCACCATCCATTATCATCCACAATCACCACCATCATCATCACCACCAGCAGCACCATGACCACCACAATCATCATCCACCACCACTATCTATCATCCACCACCACTATCTATCATCCACCACCTTCATTATCCACAACCCCAAGCTCCACCCCATCATCCCAAACCATCACAATTACCATCATCATCATCATCCACCACCATCATCATCATCATCATCATCACACACAACCGCCTCCACCATCATCCCTACCATTTATATTATACCACCATCCCCGCCAACCCCCAACCACCAGCACCACCCCACCCTCTACCACCATTGCCACCACCCCCACCACTAGCAAGGAGCGGGAACCACTGGCTTTCACTATAGCGGCGGGCAGCCAGTGTCTGTGACGAGGGCGCCTACGCCCACAATACGCTCACCACGCCCACTTCACCCGATCACACGCCTTCTCGTTCACACCTTCATCTTCCTCTTCCACTTATATATTGACTCCCATGGACAACAGTAATGACAGGCAGGTATGAAGGAAGGAAGGCAGGCAGGCAGGTATGAAGGAAGGAAGGAAGGCAGGCAGGTATGAAGGAAGGAAGGCAGGCAGGTATGAAGGCAGGCAGGGTAGGAGGTATGCAGGGGGGCAGGCAGGTAATCATGCCAATGAAAGTAGGAGAGACTATACACACACACACACAAACTCAGCAACTGATCCGATAAAGATCTTATCTGAGCAATATGCAACAGGTGGTAATGCCACGAGGTATAAACTATGTGGTATGTTAAGGTCTCACACCCTCACCCATTATGTTCTTGATGGCCCGTTGATTAATGTATATAGAAACACTGAGATAAGGACTGTTCCGGAACAAACAGCCTGGATGTGTCACAACGGAAAGGTTGATGATATTCTTGAGACTCATAAGAAGTTTGCACCAAGATTGTAACCTTCTGTTGAACTGTCTGAATGTCTCTTGCAAATTGTCTGTGTACCTCGTCATGCAAGTATTTGTGTGTACGTCTGGTAACATACTGCATGTGTAAAGGAAGAAATGTATATGTTTCTCACTCAGAATGTTCGGTAATATGTTGATTGTTTGTGATGTGTCTGAACACATTGTACTGAACGGGGTGAGAATAGCTTGAGCTAACTCATCCCTTTGTGAGTATTTATACCTCAATAATCTTGCTTCAATTTCAATTTCAATCTGAGGAAGGAGCGTGGAGGCCCTGGACACGTCCGTGTTGGGAGACAAGAGAACACGAGGATAAGATCACCACAAACACGCCAATGAAAGAGTATCTCAAAGTAGGAAGTGTTGCTGGAAACATGAAGAGTTCAAGGTCATAGTGTAAACTACACAAGGAAAGCTACGCAACAGTTAATGGACAGTATTTCTTGATCATCATAGCGGCTGGACTGGCATTTTGTGTGAAAAATCACAGGAAGTTTTGGAACTATCATCATAATATACAAGAAAAACGGAAACAAAACTATAGGTATAATTATCTTCATGTTGAGTAAAAATAGGTAAAATGCACCCAGCAACACTTCACTCACGTTTGGCAGCAAGAGAAGAGCACCTTGACACAACACTGGACCTACCACTGGAAGGAAGCGTGTGTGCGCACACACGTATGCACGCGGTATTAGGCAGTGATGTGGTGGAGGCTGACTCCATACACAGTTTCAAATGTAGATATGATAGAGCCCAGTAGCCTCAGGAATCTGTACACCAGTTGATTAACAGTTGAGAGGCGGGACCAAAGAGCCAAAGCTCAACCCCCACAAGCACAACTAGGTGAGTACAATTAGGTGAGTACACACACACACACACGAGCCCCCTCAGCAGGTCAACATGAGGACAGCCGTCACCACCCTAGACACGGCAGCCATCGTACAGCACATGTACAGTACACGGAACTACAGGAAGCCCCAACATCACTAAGCGTACATACAGACAGTAGACATTTGCTACAAAACTAGTAACAGAACGGAACGATCTAAGGTGAGTAGGGGGGGATGACTCTAATAATACTGGGGGAAAAATATAGCCCATGATTCCGATTTACAAAATACTCATAGGGTATCTATGAAATACCGATAGAGAGGATGTTTATGTTCAGAAGTAAGTTAAGTAGACTACATCCAAGGGAACTAGAAAAAAAAAACTTAAGTTATAGGTGTGTGAGGAACCACATGTGAATCAGACGAGTGGAACAAGTTGCAAGGGAAAATATTAGAGGCTGAACCCAGTCATATATTTATAGCAGATCTTGCACGAAACAAAGGTGGATGACGAGGGTCATGTTGAAATGCCGGGGCCCATGAGCTGAAGCTTGGTGCTGCAAGCTGGTGTTAAGTAAGAGCATGCACGCGCGCGCACACTCGGATAAGCAGTGTGACTCCAGACTCGCTTGGAAAAGTGGAGTCTTGAGTCAATCTCCACCGTGGAGCGGCTCCACCGTAACTACACCATGGAGGAATATCCTCGCTCGAGGCTGGTAGCGCAGAGTAAGTTCTGGACTGTTGGTAGTGGCTCCACTGGACTATTTATATTGATGCTTCTCATAGTGGGCGACCCACACCCACTGCCAGAGTACAGACTGTGAGAGTACCCACTGCTAGGGTAGTGAGACTGGCAGAGTAACTGGGGCGAGGAAAGTGTCCAACTATACACACTTACAACAACATATAGACTGACTGAACCTGAGCATGGCAGCGACTCGAACTATTTACTATCATTGCGAGATTCACCCATTACCGGCAATACAATTAGTCTCAAATATTTATATTCAGCGTTTTTTGGCTCCCATTACAAACAGTTGTGACCCAACGCAATAAAGAACACAAAACTGCACTATGTCCTTTATGTTCTTGATTGTCCGTTGATTAATGTATATAGAAACACTGAGATAAGGACTGTTCCTGAACAAATAGCTTGGATGTGTCACAACGGAAAGGTTGATCATATTCTGGAGAGATATAAGAATTTTGCACCAAGACTATAAGCTTTTGTTAAATTATCTGCATGTCTCTTGCAAATTGTATGTACAGTATACTGAAGTCATAAAAGTGTTTGTGTGTACGTCTGATACCGTACTACTTGTGTAAAGGAGGAATTGTACATGTTTATCTCTCAGAATGTTCGGTAATATGTTTATTGTTTGTGATGTGTGTATATATGTATGAACACGTTGTACTGAACGGGGTGAGAATAGCTTGAGCAACCTCATCCCTTTGTGTGTATTTTACCCCAATAAACTTACTTCAATTTCAAAGGAGTTATGGAACAACTTAGGCTGAGGGAAGACCCATGGTAACCAGGAGTGCAAGCCTTCCCTGGATCATTGACTGATGCCTCCGGAGGTGGCTAGTTTATTGTGCACCCCATACTCATCCTGTGAGCGCTAGTTTATTGTGCACCCCATACTCATCCTGTGAGCGCTAGTTTATTGTGCACCCCATACTCATCCTGTGAGCGCTAGTTTATTGTGCACCCCATATTCATCCTGTGAGTGCTAGTTTATTGTGCACCCCATACTCATCCTGTGAGTGGTAGTTTATTGTGCACCCCATACTTATCCAGTGAGCGCTTGTTTATTGTGCACCCCATACTCATCCTGTGAGCGCTAGTTTATTGTGCACCCCATACTCATCCTGTGAGTGGTAGTTTATTGTGCACCCCATACTCATCCTGTGAGTGGTAGTATATTGTGCGCCCCATACTCATCCTGTGAGTGGTAGTTTATTGTGCCCCCCATACTCATCCTGTGAGTGGTAGTTTATTGTACACCCCATACTCATCCTGTGAGTGGTAGTTTATTGTGCACCCCATACTCATCCTGTGAGTGGTAGTATATTGTGCACCCCATACTCATCCTGTGAGCGCTAGTTTATTGTGCACCCCATACTCATCCTATGAGCGCTAGTTCATTGTGCACCCCATACTCATCCTGTGAGCGCTAGTTTATTGTGCACCCCATACTCATCCTGTGAGCGCTAGTTTATTGTGCACCCCATACTCATCCTGTGAGTGGTAGTTTATTGTGCACCCTATACTCATCCTGTGAGTGGTAGTTTATTGTGCACCCCATACTCATTCTGTGAGCGCTAGTTTATTGTGCACCCCATACTCATCCTGTGAGCGCTAGTTTATTGTGCACCCCATACTCATCCTGTGAGTGGTAGTTTATTGTGCACCCCATACTCATCCTGTGAGTGGTAGTTTATTGTGCACCCCATACTCATCCTGTGAGTGGTAGTATATTGTGCATCCCATACTCATCCTGTGAGTGGTAGTTTATTGTGCACCCCATACTCATCCTGTGAGTGGTAGTTTGTTGTGTACCCCATACTCATCCTGTGAGTGGTAGTTTATTGTGCACCCCATACTCATCCTGTGAGCGCTAGTTTATTGTGCACCCCATACTCATCCTGTGAGCGCTAGTTTATTGTGCACCCCATACTCATCCTGTGAGTGGTAGTTTATTGTGCACCCCATACTCATTCTGTGAGTGGTAGTTTATTGTGCACCCCATACTCATCCTGTGAGTGGTAGTTTATTGTGCACCCCATACTCATCCTGTGAGTGGTAGTTTATTGTGCACCCCATACTCATCCTGTGAGCGCTAGTTTGTGTACCCCATACTCATCCTGTGAGCGCTAGTTTGTTGTGTACCCCATACTCATCCTGTGAGCGGTAGCGCAAAAAAGTGTTACAGAGGGCACAAAAGGTCTGTATCAGACCTCAAGAGAGATTCCGGGAGATGACTTGCAGCATTTACCTGGACGCTCACCAGGGTAAATTATGCGGGAAATGTTGGGTAATGACTGGAAAATGAGAGGAAGGGAAGGGGTGTTGAGGGAGGGGAGGGCAGGGGCGTTGAGGGAGAGGAGGAATGTTGAGGGAGGTGAGGGGAGGAATGTTGAGGGAGGGGAGGGGAGGAATATTGAGGGAGGGGAGGGGAGGAATGTTGAGGGAGGGGAGGAGAGGAATGTTGAGGGAGGTGAGGGAAAGAATGTTGAGGGAGGGGGAGGGGAGGAATGTTGAGGGAGGGGAGGGGAGGAATGTTGAGGGAGGGGAGGAATGTTGAGGGAGGTGAGGGGAGGAATGTTGAGGGAGGGGAGGGGAGGAATGTTGAGGGAGGGGGAGGGGAGAGGTGTTGAGGGAGGAGAGAGGAGAGGTGTTGAGGGAGGGGAGGGGAGGAGGGGTGTTGAGGGAGGGGAGGGGAAGGGAGGGGTGTTGAGGGAAGAGAGGGGATGAAAGGGGAGGGGAGGAGGGGTGTTGAGGGAGGGGAGGGGAAGGGAGGGGTGTTGAGGGAGGGGAGGGGAAGGGAGGGGTGTTGAGGGAGGGGAGGGGGTTGAGGAGGAGGGGTTGGACACAGACTCTGGGGACACAACCAGAAAATAAGACCCGAATGCGTCAGAGAAAATATTGACAAGAATTCCCTCTATGTTCCAGAAGTGAATCAATGGAATGTTGCAAGTGAACTGGCGAAGGTAAACTCAACACACAGTTAGCTATGTACACATGCAAGAGCCCACCAGGAATGTGTACCAGAAGAGTGCAAGGCGGGACCCAGGAGCTAACATGTAGCCCCAGCAGGCAACACAAGAGGGGGCACCCACACCCCCACAAACCGCGCCACCAACCAGGCGTTACATCACCCAAAAAAAATGTCGAAGTGTATTCCAGCAGAGTGAGTCATCCTTAAAGGCTGACATTACTAAGCAGAAATTTGGCCAGGTTAATGGAGACGCTGCCAACGAGATCCCGACATCTAGCGGGCGTAACCCCAACTAAATGGGGAAAGTACCGCCATCAAGTGAATATAACCTGAACTAATTTGGCAAAGACACTCAAATCAGCGAGGGCTATGCAAAGTCAAATGGTAAAGATCTAGCGAGTCTTACATCAAACAACAAGTAGACAATGCTGACATTTTATATACTAGATGCGGCCTCTGACAAGATGGAGGCAGGTAGATGGTGTAGGCAGAGAGGGGGAGATTATTGCACCTACTATCAAGAACAAGAAGACGAGAGGGGGGGGGGAGGAAGCAGGGGGAGGCAGGAGGCAAGGGAAGGGTGAAGGAGGCAGGGAGCGGCCCGACAAGGACGGTGGTGTACACCATACCTAGCACGGTATGGTGTACCAGGTTACAATGTGACAATGCTACACGACGGGGACCGTCTACCAGTCGTGTGCACGTCAGCCCCAACATTCCGTCACTGTTGGGTGGAGCCAGCTGCAAGTGTCTCCTGTGGGTGCGTGTCTTCACCAGCTGTGAGAGCACATCCAGATTTTTGAGACCGGAAAACACCGCAGCTTCGACACCCTGATCAATGTGGCTGAGCTCCATTCAGGTGCAAATACTTTCTGTTCTGATTGTTGCCAACACCGGATACTGAAGCCGCCTGACGACAGACAATGTATGCTGCCAACCAGGTACATCTGGGGTAGGTCTGTCACCAGGTACCAATAGGGTAGGTCTGTCACCAGGTACCACTAAGGTAGGTCTGTCACCAGGTACCACTAGGGTAGGACTGTCACCAGGTACCACAAGGGTAGGTCTGTCACCAGGTACCCCAGGTACCACTGGGGTAGGACTGTCACCAGGTACCACAAGGGTAGGTCTGTCACCAGGTACCACAAGGGTAGGTCTGTCACCAGGTACCACAAGGGTAGGTCTGTCACCAGGTACCACTAGGGTAGGTCTGTCACCAGGTACCACTAGGGTAGGTCTGTCACCAGGTACCACTAGGGTAGGTCTGTCACCAGGTACCACTGGGGTAGGTCTGTCACCAGGTACCACTAGGGTAGGTCTGTCACCAGGTACCACTGGGGTAGGTCTGTCACCAGGTACCACTGGGGGAGGTCTGTCACCAGGTACCACTGGGGGAGGTCTGTCACCAGGTACCACAAGGGTAGGTCTGTCACCAGGTACCACTGGGGGAGGTCTGCCACCAGGTACCACTGGGGTAGGTATGTCACCAGGTACCACTAGGGTAGGTCTGTCACCAGGTACCAATAGGGTAGGTCTGTCACCAGGTACCACTAGGGTAGGTCTGTCACCAGGTACCACTAGGGTAGGTCTGTCACCAGGTACCACAAGGGTAGGTCTGTCACCAGGTACCACTAGGGTAGGTCTGTCACCAGGTACCACTAGGGTAGGTCTGTCACCAGGTACCACTAGGGTAGGTCTGTCACCAGGTACCACTAGGGTAGGTCTGTCACCAGGTACCACTGGGGGAGGTCTGTCACCAGGTACCACTGGGGTAGGTCTGTCACCAGGTACCACTGGGGTAGGTCTGTCACCAGGTACCACTGGGGTAGGTCTGTCACCAGGTACCACTGGGGTAGGTCTGTCACCAGGTACCACTGGGGGAGGTCTGTCACCAGGTACCACTGGGGTAGGTCTGTCACCAGGTACCACTGGGGTAGGTCTCTCAATAGGTACCACAAGGGTAGGTCTGTCACCAGGTACCACTGGGGGAGGTCTGTCACCAGGTACCACAAGGGTAGGTCTGTCACCAGGAACCACTGGGGGAGGTCTGTCACCAGGTACCACTGGGGTAGGACTGTCACCAGGTACCACAAGGGTAGGTCTGTCACCAGGTACCACTGGGGTAGGTCTGTCACCAGGTACCACTGGGGTAGGTCTGTCACCAGGTACCACTGGGGGAGGTCTGTCACCAGGTACCACTGGGGTAGGTCTGTCACCAGGTACCACTGGGGTAGGTCTGTCACCAGGTACCACAAGGGTAGGTCTGTCACCAGGTACCACTGGGGGAGGTCTGTCACCAGGTACCACAAGGGTAGGTCTGTCACCAGGTACCACTGGGGGAGGTCTGCCACCAGGTACCACTGGGGTAGGTCTGTCACCAGGTACCACTGGGGTAGGTCTGTTACCAGGTACCACTGGGGGAGGTCTGTCACCAGGTACCACTGGGGGAGGTCTGTCACCAGGTACCACAGGGGGAGGTCTGTCACCAGGAACCACTGGGGTAGGACTGTCACCAGGTACCACAAGGGTAGGTCTGTCACCAGGTACCACTGGGGTAGGTCTGCCACCAGGTACCACTGGGGGAGGTCTGTCACCAGGTACCACTGGGGTAGGTCTGTCACCAGGTACCACAAGGGTAGGTCTGTTACCAGGTACCACTAGGGTAGGTCTGTCACCAGGTACCACTAGGGTAGGTCTGTCACCAGGTACCACTAGGGTAGGTCTGTCACCAGGTACCACAAGGGTAGGTCTGTCACCAGGTACCACTAGGGTAGGTCTGTCACCAGGTACCACAAGGGTAGGTCTGTCACCAGGTACCACTAGGGTAGGTCTGTCACCAGGTACCACTAGGGTAGGTCTGTCACCAGGTACCACTAGGGTAGGTCTGTCACCAGGTACCACTAAGGTAGGTCTGTCACCAGGTACCACTAGGGTAGGACTGTCACCAGGTACCACAAGGGTAGGTCTGTCACCAGGTACCACTGGGGTAGGTCTGTCACCAGGTACCACTGGGGGAGGTCTGTCACCAGGTACCACAAGGGTAGGTCTGTCACCAGGTACCACTGGGGGAGGTCTGCCACCAGGTACCACTGGGGTAGGTCTGTCACCAGGTACCACTGGGGTAGGTCTGTCACCAGGTACCACTGGGGGAGGTCTGTCACCAGGTACCACTGGGGGAGGTCTGTCACCAGGTACCACTGGGGGAGGTCTGTCACCAGGTACCACTGGGGGAGGTCTGTCACCAGGTACCACTAGGGTAGGACTGTCACCAGGTACCACAAGGGTAGGTCTGTCACCAGGTACCTCTGGGGTAGGTCTGTCACCAGGTACCACTAGGGTAGGTCTGTCACCAGGTACCAATAGGGTAGGTCTGTCACCAGGTACCACTAGGGTAGGTCTGTCACCAGGTACCACTAGGGTAGGTCTGTCACCAGGTACCACTAGGGTAGGTCTGTCACCAGGTACCACTAGGGTAGGTCTGTCACCAGGTACCACTAAGGTAGGTCTGTCACCAGGTACCACTAGGGTAGGTCTGTCACCAGGT
>NC_091192.1:12126430-12151050 GCF_040958095.1 Procambarus clarkii
CTAAAACGCCTTTTCCTCGAGCACTTTTTTTCTCACTCCCGCTCCGTTTCTGTCTTCACCGATGGGTCTAAGTCAGCGGACGGTGTTGGCTACTCTGTTGTTTTTCCTGATCGCACTTATATGTGTCGCTTGCCTCCGGAGACTAACATCTTTACAACGGAACTTTATGCTATTCTCTATGCTCTTCGTCTCCTGCTTTCTCGTTGTCAGTCTTCCTTTGTAGTTGTTGTTGACTCTCGTAGTGCCCTCATGGCTCTCGGGTCCTTTAATCCGGTTCATCCAGTTGTTGTCGAGATCCAGCATTGGCTGTTTCTTGTTCACAGTAAATTTAAGTCGGTTGAGTTTTGTTGGGTTCCCAGCCATATTGGTGTGTCTTTAAATGAGCGTGCGGATGCTGCCGCCAAGGAAGCTGTCCGCTCTTGTCCCATCTCTCGTAAAGGCATTCCGTATTCCGACTTTTACCCGGTTATCCATTCCTCAGTCCTTACCCGTTGGCAGGCTTCTTGGTTGTCTGTTACTGGTAACAAGCTACGTACTCTTAAATGTTGTGTTTCCTCGTGGCCGTCCTCCTTCCACCGTAACCGGCGGTGGGAAACAGCTCTGGCGAGGTTGCGTATTGGCCATACTCGCTTAACCCATGGTCACTTGATGGAGCGCCGCTCTGCTCCTTATTGTCCTAGTTGCATTGTCCCTCTTACGGTCGTGCATGTCCTTCTTGAATGTCCTGACTTCCAGGACGAGCGTGTGTCTTGCTTTCCGACCGCCCCTCGCGGTCACCTGTCCGTCGATAGAATTCTTGGTGACTCGGATACTTTTGATATCGTTCGCCTTATGCGTTTTTGTTCTAGTATTGGCATCCTTGGTGATATTTAGCGCCCTCTGATAATTTTGCGTATTTGATGGTGCTACATAGCCTTCCCGGTTTGGTGCCTTCTTTTGATAATTACTTACTTACTTGGAAAATCCTTTGCTAGAGATCCTTTATTATATGTTAATGTGTCAGAAAAGTGTCATAGAATGATTATATCTGAAAGGTGTGGTTGTAAATTTACACTTGAAAATGTGTAAAGTTCGTTGAAAAAAATAAAAAAAATTAAAAATCTTCCTTACTAATTAGGCTACAGTGCTGAAACTTCGAACAATTGTAGCCCTTTTCATATACAACTAGTCAAAAATAATGGTTGACACTAAACAACAACTTTATGATACCCGAATAACGCCCCCTTAAAGTAAATATATTAAAGTTTCATTGTTCATACTTTGTGTTTTACGTGTTCCTCCCTCTAACTTACCACAGATAACAGGCAAGCAGTCTATATTTTTGTTTTAAGTGTGACCAGGCTTTTGACACCTGCCATTGGAGGACTGTCGAACATCAACACTCCAACACTTTCCTGTCACAATATATATATATATATATATATATATATATATATATATATATATATATATATATATATATATATATATATATATATATATAATCAAATGCCCACTTCGGGACTGTAAGCCCAAAGAACTCAATATACAGTATAGGCAAGACAACATCTCTTTTCCGGCGATAAATAATGCGTAAGCAACAGGGCTCCATTTAGGAACATATAATCTCTTCCCACAACCAGACCATCACCAGAGAAATCTTAGCAAACAACACAGAAATCATCGATAGATACAGCGATGGCAGGCAGCTCGACATCTGCGAGGCACTACACATCAAAAAGTCAACACCAGCAATCAACAGCCAATTAATGCACAACTATATTCTACCCACTTCAAGACTCCGTACCAATATAGAAGCATCAAGAGGACGTATGGGCCAATAGGCCGTTTGCAGTTAATTCCATTCTTCCCTCTCATTTATCTAATTTATACCCATTGCACCGTGTTCTGTCTGGTGTTGGTTAAAAGTTTGTTCACCTCATCCAAAACTGTTTCAACATATCACCTCACCCAAATGCGAGTATATATGACAAGCTGTTCAATGTTAGCATTAAGTAAAACTCTGTTTAGTGTTTTCAGGTTACAGTTGTGTGTGTGTAAACTAAAGTCTTTGAAAATGTAAGAAGTTATTACGAAACGCGTTCAAGGGTCGCGTCAGACTAGAAATAAAAATGAATTTTGGAGAATTGATTTTTCAATTACCATCGACAGTAAAAAGAAACATAAGAAATATTGAGAAAATTCGTGTTAGAATTATTAATCTTACTTTTTCGGTCATATTTAACAACATACGTTTACAAGAAAGACTGCTACCAAAATATATTAATATACTAATATATATATATATATATATATATATATATATATATATATATATATATATATATATATATATATATATATATATATATATATATTATTAAATATGACCGAAAAAGTAAGATTAATAATTCTAACACGAATTTTCTCAATCTTTCGTACATTTCGCTTCACTGTTGGAGGTAAATCAAAAATCAATTCTCCAAAATTCATTTTTATTTCTAGTCTGACGCGACACGAGCGCGTTTCGTAAAACTTATTACATTTTCAAAGACTTTAGTTCACAAATACACAACTGAATAGAACTTACGCATCTCCGATTTTATATCTACATTTGAGTGAAGTGGAAGGGGTGATGTGGCATTAACACAAGACAGAACAAGATGTGGTATTAATAGGGTATTAATTTCATCAACACAAGACAGAACAAGAGTATTAATAGGGTATTAATTTCATCAACACAAGACAGAACACGAAACAATGGATATTGAATAGAAGTGTTTGTAGAAAGCCTATTGGTCCATATTTCTTGATGCTTCTATATTGGAGCGGAGTCTTGAGGTGGGTAGAATATAGTTGTGCAATAATTGGCTGTTGATTGCTGGTGTTGACTTCTTGATGTGTAGTGCACTACACATCAAGAAGTCAACACCAGCAATCAACAGCCAATTATTGCACAACTATATTCTACCCACCTCAAGACTCCGCTCCAATATAGAAGCATCAAGAAATATGGACCAATAGGCTTTCTACAAACACTTCTATTCAATATCCATTGTTTCGTGTTCTGTCTTGTGTTGATGAAATTAATACCCTATTAATACTCTTGTTCTGTCTTGTGTTGATGAAATTAATACCCTATTAATACCACATCTTGTTCTGTCTTGTGTTAATGCCACATCACCCCTTCCACCTCACTCAAATGTAGATATAAAATCGGAGATGCGTAAGTTCTATTCAGTTGTGTATTTGTGAACTAAAGTCTTTGAAAATGTAATAAGTTTTACGAAACGCGCTCGTGTCGCGTCAGACTAGAAATAAAAATGAATTTTGGAGAATTAATTTTTGATTTACCTCCAACAGTGAAGCGAAATGTACGAAAGATTGAGAAAATTCGTGTTAGAATTATTAATCTTACTTTTTCGGTCATATTTAATAATATATGTCTACAGGAAAGACTACTACCAAAATATACTAATATATATATATATATATATATATATATATATATATATATATATATATATATATATATATATATATATATGACAATGTCAGACCACGGAGGAAAAATTCTGAAGATGTATTTAATATACGAAAGTACTTAAGGAAATTTCCTGTTTCATTTTTTTTCCGTGGTCTGACATTGTCACATTCTTAATCACGTGTTTATTTTCGTGATATACACACACACACACATATATATATATATATATATATATATATATATATATATATATATATATATATATATATATATATATATATATATATATATATATATAAATTGAATTTGCAGGAGTCAGGCGGCCATTTTGAAATCTACTTTTGGGGTGTTCCGTCATCCGATTTTGTCAAATTTTATACACGGTTCCTTACCTGGAAAGCGTGTAGACAGATTTTGAAGCAACTTTGTCTAGATGTAAATGCAAGTAGCCTGGACTAAACCGACCAGTCCAACTTACATATTTACTGGGACTCAACATTATTGAACGGCAATAACAAATTACATAAAAGACAGTAAACAAAGCAAGTAAAACAAAACAATCTCCTCAGATAAAAACAAAAAATCTCCTCAGCGCTCTTAGGAAAGCTGTGTAAATTCCGTAGCCTCAACATGAATATACAACTACAATTATACAAGTGTATCTTTAATACACTGCAGTACCACTACACACCATAGAGAAAACTAACATGCAGAAACTGCAAGCAGTACAAAATAAGGCGCTAAGGAGAGCAGCAAAACACCGTCCACCATATGATCAGACAATCCAGGAGCTCCATGAACTCCTGAACATACAGCCACTAAATATCAGACTGCAGCACCAAGCCATCAGGGTGTGGAACACCATCCTCAGGAGAAGACCCACAGCTGGTGACCCAAAATGAGACGCCCCGCTCCCACAGCTGGTGGCCCAGGATGAGACGCCCCACTCCCACAGCTGGTGGCCCAAGATGAGACGCCCCACTCCCACAACTGGTGGCCCAAGATGAGACGCCCCGCTCCCACAGCTGGTGGTGTCTCCCCTGGACAGGCAGGACTCTTCCCTGAACTATCAGGCCCTTCCCCCCCAAGGGCCTGACCGGACCACTGAGAGTGTAGGTGGAGGGTGAGTGGGGTGACGTTATTGGTGGGGGGGGGAATGGGTGCAGGTGGGAGGGAAGGGATGACGTCAATGCAGATGGGAGGGAGAGTGTCAGTGGGATATGACGTCAGAAATGGATGACGTTCTCACACTGCTCCCATCTCCCCGATAACCGTCAGTGGGATGACATCAGTGGGAAACTCGCATTACAGGGGTGAGTGACATCAGAGGCAAGACTGACATCATAGGCAAGAGTGACATCACAAGGAAGTTGTGTAGGTGGCCACATTATAGTGTGTATGTTATACGGGGCCCACATGACGGTACACATGGTACACGGGGCCCACATGACGGTACACATGGTACACGGGGCCCACATGACGGTACACATGGTACACGGGGCCCACATGACGGTACACATGGTTCAACACGGGGCCCACATGACGGTACACATGGTTCAACACGGGGCCCTCATGACGGTACACATGGTTCAACACGGGGCCCACATGACGGTACACATGGTTCAACACGGGGCCCACATGACGGTACACATGGTTCAACACGGGGCCCACATAATGGTACACATGGTTCAACACGGGGCCCACATGACGGTACACATGGTTCAACACGGGGCCCACATAATGGTACACATGGTTCAACACGGGGCCCACATGACGGTACACATGGTTCAACACGGGGCCCACATAATGGTACACATGGTTCAACACGGGGCCCACATAATGGTACACATGGTTCAACACGGGGCCCACATAACGGTACACATGGTTCAACACGGGGCCCACATAACGGTACACATGGTTCAACACGGGGCCCACATAACGGTACACATGGTTCAACACGGGGCCCACATAATGGTACACATGGTTCAACACGGAGCCCACATGACGGTACACATGGTTCAACACGGAGCCCACATGACGGTACACATGGTTCAACACGGGGCCCACATAACGGTACACATGGTTCAACACGGGGCCCACATAACGGTACACATGGTGCAACACGGGGCCCACATAACGGTACACATGGTTCAACACGGGGCCCACATAACGGTACACATGGTTCAACACGGAGCCCACATAACGGTACACATGGTTCAACACGGAGCCCACATAACGGTACACATGGTTCAACACGGAGCCCACATAACGGTACACATGGTTCAACACGGAGCCCACATAACGGTACACATGGTTCAACACGGAGCCCACATAACGGTACACATGGTTCAACACGGGGCCCTCATGACGGTACACATGGTTCAACACGGGGCCCACATAACGGTACACATGGTTCAACACGGAGCCCACATAACGGTACACATGGTTCAACACGGGGCCCTCATGACGGTACACATGGTTCAACACGGGGTCCACATAACGGTACACATGGTTCAACACGGAGCCCACATAACGGTACACATGGTTCAACACGGAGCCCACATAACGGTACACATGGTTCAACACGGAGCCCACATAACGGTACACATGGTTCAACACGGAGCCCACATAACGGTACACATGGTTCAACACGGAGCCCACATAACGGTACACATGGTTCAACACGGGGCACAAATATCTCCAGGAGGTAAGTGAGGACCCGCTCCTGGGGAGAGCTGCTCACAGGAAGGAAGTGACAGGCAGTAGAGGGCATTCTGCCGTAGAACCACTGATCTCTGACAGTGGTCCTTGAGTGAGAGTGGTCGTTGTACGACATCGGCCACGACCCGCTTCCTTGTCGTTTCTGTAATTCAGCATCAAGTCAGCTGGTGCCTGGAGGAACAACCTGGATGATCACCGTAGCAGTGCAATATTCAGGCCAACACTTGAAGAAAAAATTTCATGATCAATTTGGCAGTTTGTGTTTGATCGACACTTTCTGTTCTTCGTCTCGACAAATATTAATATACGAAAGTACTTAAGGAGATTCCTGTTTCAATTCTTCCTCCGTGTTCGGGAGTCGAACCTCACGTTCATAATACAAATAAGGAGGAATTGCCTCCATGTTGCAAGCAAGCAACATTCTGAGGAATTCCTTTGGAATTTACAGTTAACTGTTTTCATTTGTGTGAGGTGAGAGACAAACTGCTTCATGCCTGGCTCACAGCTGACTGTGGCGGCTGACAGTCATCTTCACTTCTAACACACTTTAACACAAGACGCGTTAACTTGACATAGTTACCACCAACACCACACACAGTTACCACCAACACCACACACAGTTACCACCAACACTACACACAGTTGCCACTAACACCACACACAGTTACCACCAACACCACACACAGTTACCAGCAACACCACACACAGTTACCATCAACACCACACACAGTTACCACCAACACCACACACAGTTACCACCAACACTACACACAATTACCACCAACACCACACACAGTTACCAGCAACACCACACACAGTTACCACCAACACCACACACAGTTACCACCAACACCACACACAGTTACCACCAACACCACACACAGTTACCACCAACACCACACACAGTTACCACCAACACTACACACAGTTACCACCAACACCACACACAGTTACCACCAACACCACACACAGTTACCACCATCAACACCACACACAGTTACCACCATCAACACCACACACAGTTACCACCAACACCACACACAGTTACCATCAACACCACACACAGTTACCACCACCAACACCACACACAGTTACCACCACCAACACCACACACAGTTACCACTAGCACTACACACAGTTACCACCAACACCACACACAGTTACCATCAAGCCAGGGAAGATGGGTAGCATGCACTAAGGATAACATAATAATTAAGGACACCTCAGTAGCTAACCTTCTGATCCATGCTGGGAGGTGTCTAAATCCACCCCTTTCACCCGTGTAATTCTGACCACTCTAGCAGCCCATCCTCCTGTGTTGATAGCACTTATAGGAAGAATGAGGACGATAGTACATATCTAAACAGGAGGATGGGTTGCAATCTAACCCTCTCACCCATGTACCTATCTAATATATTCTTGAAACCTGTTAAACTGTCTCATTAAAGCTGGCATCACATTCCACTCATCTAGTGGGTGGAAAATGTCAGCCCATCATTGAGTGTGAGATGTGAAGCAGAGAGTGGTGGGAGAGCTTGGTTGAGGGACATGGTAGCTTACTGCTAGGCCATCACTCACATCTTGTGACAAGTTAAGAGTGCAAGTTGTGTGCCACTTACAGCCCCCTGTAATCCTTCCGTGCAGTGTTGAGCAGCAAGGAGCACCACACCACACGTGTGTGTGTTTGAGAGCACGCGAACACTTTGCAGCACCGTACACACATTACATATATATATATAACACGAATTTTCTCAATATTTCTTCTCTTCTCACTGTTGATGGTAATTGAAAAATCAGTTCTTAAAAATTCATATTTATTTCTAGTCTGACGCGACGCCTGAACGCGTTTCGTAATTACCTATTACATTTTCAAAGACTTTAGTTTACACACACACCTGTAACCTGTAAACACGCAATTTGCTTCCATATTTATACTCACATTTGGATGAGGTGATATGGTACAATAGTTTTGGGTGAGGTGAACAAACTTATGACAACACAAGACAGAACACGAAACAATGGGTATTTGTTGGATAAGAGAACAGAAGAATGGAAGTAACTGCAGAGGGCCTATTGGCCCATACTTCCTCTTGATGCTTCTATATTGGAGCGGAGTCTTGAAGTGGGTAGAATATAGTTGTGCATTAATTGGCTGTTGATTGCTGGTGTTGACTTTTTGATGTGTAGAGCCTCGCATATGTCGAGCCTCCTGTTATCGCTGTATCTATCAATGATTTCTGTATTGTTTGTTAAAATTTCTCTGGTGATGGTCTGGTTGTGGGAAGAGATTATATGTTCCTTAATGGAGCCCTGTTGCTTATGCATTGTTAATCGCCTGGAAAGAGACGTTGTTGTCTTGCCTAAATACTGAGTTCTTTTGGGCTTACAGTCCCCAAGTGGGCATTTGAAGGCATAGACGACGTTGGTTTCCTTTAAGGCGTTCTGCTTTGTGTCTGGAGAGTTTTTCATGAGTAGGCTGGCAGTTTTTTTTTTGGTTTTATAGTAAATCGTCAACTGTATCTGCTGATTTTTGTCTGTAGGGATAACGTTCCTATTAACAATATCTTTCAGGACCCTTTCCTCCGTTTTATGAGCTGTCGAAAAGAAATTCCTGTAAAATAGTCTAAAAGGGGGTATAGGTGTTGTGTTAGTTGACTCTTCTAGAAAAGTAGCAGATTTCTTCAGACTAGAAATAAAAATGAATTCTATAGAATTGATTGTTCAATTACCATCAACAATGAGAAGAAACATAAGAAATATTATTTATATATATATATATATATATATATATATATATATATATATATATATATATATATATATATATATATATATCCACCATTATCTTCCACAGTTATTATCTACTACTGACGCCCAACATCTGCGCCACTAAAATGCAACATCTGCAATGTGTTCGAAAAGGTTACGAAAAGATGCAGCCGCTGTGTGCAGCCTCCTCCCAAAACAACCACCGCCTCCCCCTCCCATGGCAGGGTGGCCGGACACGGGGCCGCCTTCCCTCCCATGGCAGGGAGCCAGACACGAGCCGCCTCCCCTCCCATGGCAGGGTGGCCGGACACGGGCCGCCTCCCCTCCCATGGCAGGGTGGCCGGACACGGGCCGCCTCCCCTCCCATGGCAGGGTGGCCGGACACGGGCCGCCTCCCCTCCCATGGCAGGGAGGCAGCAGTCTCTCGCTGGAGCACAATCTCTCAGAAAGGGTATCGCTTACGAAGGAAGCAAACACTACGAGGCTGATATGATCAAGTCCTGGAGAGCTTTCTACAGGCGAGGCGAGGTGCAGGCGTAACCCTTCACCAACTGTGGAGCACTGCTTCTCGCCTCCTCCTTAGTGCTGTTTCCACTGTCATATGTGCTGTCCCCCCCCCGTCATATTGATGAATTATATTAATTATCGAGGATACTATTCATCTTGAGTACATGCTTCGTCATATATTTTTGTACCAAATGACACGAAACTGTTGGATTTATCTAGTGTGTTTTGGTAATTGGTGTGGGAGTAGCGTTGAGGTATTTTTTTTTTTGGAGGGGGGGGGGGGGGGGAGGGGGGAGTAAAGAGGAAGGAGAGGCATAGGTGAAGGGAAGTATAGAAGTGGGAAATACAGTGAGAGGTATGAAAGCAGGCGGGCTGTCCGCCTTGCTGACACGATGTGTGGGTGTTGGCAGCTAAGCTAAGCTGGCTCCCTCTTGTCAGGGAGCTGTGAGTGTGTGAGAGGTTCTTCACATGTGTTTCACGATATATGGATGTCCATAGATGAATATATATATATATATATATATATATATATATATATATATATATATATATATATATATATATATATATATGTATATGTATATGTATATGTATATATATATATATATATATATATATATATATATATATATATATATATATATATATGTCGTACCTAGTAGCCAGAACGCACTTCTCAGCCTACTATGCAAGGCCCGATTTGCCTAATAAGCCAAGTTTTCATGAATTAATGTATTTTCGACTACCTAACCTACCTAACCTAACCTAACTTTTTCGGCTACCTAACCTAACCTTTCCTATAAAGATAGGTTAGGTTAGGTTAGGTAGGGTTGGTTAGGTACGATCATATATCTACGTTAATTTTAACTACAATAAAATAAAATTGACCTCATACATAATGAAATAGGTAGCTTTATCATTTCATTAGAAAAAAATAGAGAAAATATATTAATTCAGGAAAACTTGGCTTATTAGGCAAATCAGGCCTTGCATAGTAGGCTGAGAAGTGCGTTCTGGCTACTAGGTACGACATATATATATATATATACATACATCTATATATTTATATACATCTATATATATATATATATATATATATATATATATATATATATATATATACATATATATATACATATACACACACACATATATATACTCAATTTATTCCAATTATTGGGGGATTTCTGGTCAGTGTTTCACCTAGGAATTATGTACTGTGGGGCTGGGTTTTCATCTAGTAAATAGAGGCTCTTGGGCCACCAGCTGTGGGAGTGCGGCGTCTCATCTTGGGCCACCAGCTATAGGAGTGGGGCGTGTCATCTTGGGTCACCAGCTGTGGGAGTGGGGCGTCTCATCTTGGGTCACCAGCTGTGGGAGTGGGGCATCGCATCTTGGGTCACCAGCTGTGGGAGTGGGGCGTCTCATCTTGGCCCACCAGCTGTGGGAGCGGGGCGTCTCATCTTGGGTCATCAGCTGTGGGAGCGGGGTGTCTCATCTCAGGCCACCAGCTGTGGGAGCGGGGTGTGTCGTCTTGGTTCACCAGCTGTGGGAGCGGGGCGTCTCATTTTGGGTCACCAGCTGTGGGTCTTCTCCTGAGGATGGTGTTCCACACCCTGATGGCTTGGTGCTGCAGTTTGATGTTTAGTGGCTGTATGTTCAGGAGCTCATGGAGCTCCTGGATTGTTTGATCATATGGTGGACGGTGTTTTGCTGCTCTCCGTAGCGCCTTATTTTACACTGTTTGCAGTTTCTGTATGTTAGCTTTCTTTATGGTGTGTAGTGGTACTGGGGGATACTCTAGATGCTGCCGAATTAGATCCTTATATAGGTGGATCTGAAAGTTCGTACTGAGGTTTCGGAATCTTCTCAATTTCCCTAAGGCTGCTTTTACTTTGTTTAGTCGGTCCCTTACGTGAATTTTTATCCCTGTTATATTGATGGCGAGTGCCAGTATTCTGCCTACCTCCACATATTGGATCGGCTGGTTGTCAAGGATGATGGGGTCCAGGTTTCTTTTTGCAATGTGTATTATCTTAACTTTTGTTTGTTTGTGCTGATTTTCCATTGTTTCTCAAAGTTGTTTATGGATTCAATTGCTGCCTTGGTCTTGTCGGCTAGTAGTGGCTTTGATGGACCCGACTGGCATATTATTTGGGTGACATCGTCAGCGTATGTGATGTATTCTCCATTTTGGGGTTGGGGTAGGTCAGCTGTATATATGTTGAATAGAGTTGGGGAGAGGCAGCTTCCTTGTGGTACTCCACTTTTCAGTTCTATTATGTCACCAAAGTAGCTACTAATATTAAGCCTAGCAGTTCTGTTGTTTATAAAGCTGCAGAGAGTAGCAGTAAATCTCTCAGGAAGTTTTAGCTCAGATTTCTTATACTTTAGGCCTGTGCCACACTTTGTCGAAGGCTTTCGAAACGTCTCTAAGCACTATATTACACTGATCTTTTTTTCGACACTGCGATGGCTATATGCTGGTAGATCAGGGCTATAGTTGTATGGGCCCCTCTGCGGTTTCTAAACCCGTGCTGCCTGGTGTTATACTTCCCTTCCTCTTCCATGTACTTCCCAAGTCTCTGATTGATTACTTTTTCAAATATTTTGCCTGGTAATCCGAGGAGGGAAATTGGCCTCTTAATTTTCAGTTTGGGTTGGGGGTTTACCTGACTTGGGGATTAATCTTATTGTGGCATTATTGAAGTATGTGGGGAATAGTCCAGATGCAAGAGCTGCATTTATTATACATGTGTATTGACGGGGTCTATAATGTAAGTGTGAGAGGGAGGGGAGAGGGAAGTTTGTGGGGACAGAGTGGAGATGGGGAAGGGGGGGGGGGAAGAGGGGGGGGAAGGGGAGGAGGAGAGGGATAGACGGGGGAGTGTGATAAGAGACGGGGGAGGGTAGGATAGGAGAGGAGGAAGGAGAACGGCTGAGAAAGGTCAGAGACTTGCCTCCCCGCCCACAACCCTCCCTATACCCCACACAACTTGACCCCCCCCCCCTCCTCCCCACAAAACTTGACCCTTGTCATCCTGGGTGAAGACACCCGCCGCACCTCACACTCCTCTTACACCTCACACTTTCCTACACAAGTGTCACTTTCCTTCACAATTGTTTTCACTCATAACCTCACAATCTATTACAAATGTCATTTTCATATACAACTTCACATCTGTATCACTCATTTTCCTCTCTCAACACTCACAATGCCCGTGGCGCAGTGGGAAAACACTCACCCTGCGCTTCGCAAGCGATTTGGCCTGGGTTCGTAACCTGGCCGGGGAGGAATGAGGATTGACTGGGAGCCAATCCTTAACTGTAGCCTCTGTTCACCCAGCAGTGAATGAGTACCTGGTTGTTAAACGATTTGGCGTTTCGTATTCCAGGGAAAATTAGAATCAAGGACCTGCCCGAAACGCTATGCGTGCTGGTGGCTGTACAAGAATGTAGGAACTCTTGAAAGAGAGTGCTTTCCCGATACTAGAGGGGTAATATCTTAAGACTTACACCATCTCCTGCCTTCCTCAATAAGTCATGGACCAACAGCCTTATTATTCCCATTCCTAAACCTAACCAGCAGAGTGCTTTTCGCCCAATCTCCCTCACTAGTTGTCTGTGTGTCTTGAGAGGATAGTTCTCAACCGTCTCCTTTACAGAAATAGTAACTTGTTGTCTCCCCAGATATATGGTTTTACGCATGGAAAGAGTGTATATCACTGTATTACCACCTTCCTCGCCCTGCATACTGTTAGGTCATATACCACTTTTCTAGATCTTAAGTCAGCCTTTGACAGTGCTAACCGATACGTCATTCTGAGCGAACTTGCTAAAATGAATGTTGGGTGATGGCTACTGCGGTGGATAAGAGGCCATCTATCCAACAGGAAGTCATCTGTACTGTTGCAAGGGCATAGGAGTGTAACGAGAGATTTTTAACTGGGCATTTCACAGGGAGGTGTCGTCAGTTCTACTCTGTTCAATGTGTCACTCCTAAACTTAGTACCTAGGAGGCCCAGCGAACACATTATTAGCCATGTCGATGATATACTGATCCACACCAATGGGTATACCAGCACCCAAAATGTTCTGAACTCTGTATTGAACATGTCAGGAACTAGGCTTAGTCATCTCAGTAAAGAAAACAAAGCTCTTGAACCGACGTCCACCCAGAAGGGGTGGGGCCGTTCACAAGATGCAGCTGCATGATGGCTCTCTGCTCGACTATGTAACCTGATAAAAATACCTTGGTCTTGAGGTTCCACTGTACCGCAATGTTGTAGCCAGACTATGTCGCCAATGTAGAGAGAGGCTCCGTGCTCTCAAGGCAGGCTACCATCCAAGCTAACGTGAGAATTTGCAAAATGATGTATCTCTCATATATTAGGTCTCTGATAGATTATGCTACACCCATGATTGGTCTAGTGCCCGAGAAAATGCTTGGAGGGCTGGTAAAGATGCAAAACGAAGCCATGAGGATTATCTTCAGATGCCCCCGTACAACTAAATTAATAAACATGAGGAAGGAACTGAATATTTCATGTGTAAGTGATCGTTTCACTGAAATTAATGCTTTAATTGGTATCAATATGCTTAGGCTAACCCAGCCTAACCCCTGCACTGACGCCCTCCAAGCCTTCTTCCTTGAAGGTCAGCATCCCTCCAAATGTATTACCAAAACTGCCACTGTGCTCAGAATGTGTAACTTTCATCACCTCTACCAAGAGAGAGACAACAACAACAACACTTTCCTGCCCCATGGGAAATCACTCCATCCAAATTACTGTCCCCCCTTTCCCACCCAAGAAACTGATTAAAGAACAAGCCTTGCTTCGACAAGAAGCAAAGTACAAGGCCTTAAGCCAAATTGATGCTTTGGTCAGAGAGCGCTCCCTTTCCCAGATTATTAGATTATTTACACTGATGGCTCCTTGCATCAGTCCTATGGTGCAGCTGGAAGTGCAGTTGTTGTGACAGGGAGAGATGGTTCCTTCTCCTATGAGTGTGGAGCGCGTCTCAGTAACTGAGCCTCCACTCTTCAAACAGAATTGGTTGCATTAATCCTTGCCCTCGAGCACGTATATGAATCCAAAGTTGACACGTTAATTACAAGTGACTCCTTGTCATCCCACAAGGAGTCTAGGGCTGGGTGGAAGGTGAAGTGTAGGGTTTCCCAGTCATATATCTGGGTTGAATATCTGGATCTGCTGTCGTATAGATGAAATGCAGAGTACATGAAGGTGAGTAGGAGGAGGCAGTTACCAGTCACCCTTCACCCAGCCCTAGACTACCAGTCAGGTGCACCTGCCGGCGCCCACCACACCAAGCTCGTCACCTGTAGCTAACTACCAGTTACACTGCCAGCCTTCACTGGCAGGCCTCGGTGACGAAGGCTGTGACGCCACCAGCAGGGGTATATATACTGGTGACCTCGCACACCTCGTCAGTGTCTTCACGTGCTCTGGGTCAAGCACTACTCCTCCATGCGACGTGGGCCTCCTCTCCGCCTCGCCTCCACGAGTTGGTGGTTTTATTGATATATTCTTATCACCAGTATTTTCTTGTATTAACCTAAATTTGTTCATATGTTCTTTTTCTTTTCTTGTTTGATAGCCAAGTGTATGTTAACAGTTTCAGGTATTATTTTTCATGTGTTTGTTAAGAGTAAATTGTGTTAATTTTTAATTTCATTATTCTTTATATCCTGTGTAATTTTCACACTGCAAGGGCCAAAGCTGCACTTTTTGTTGTATTGATGCAAAGTGCGAGGCACATTACACCTGTAGTATAGCTGCCATACTGTTTCACGTCACAATTATATACAGCACCTTGAGAACATTGTATACAACACCCACCACGCCCACTGTCGGAAAAAACCGACCCCATTTACTAACATTTAATACAATAGGCAGATTGCTGCTGGATTGTACTAATAAATTAACTCATAGAAAATGTGGACCAGTGGAAATTTCCTCGGAAGAAAATGGGGGATATCATTGCCATATGTTGCCTTTAAATTCACTATATTAATGGGAATCATTTTTAATTCATCAATCTTTGGACTGTAAATATAATAAAAACATTTCCCCTTGAACCACCTTAATCATCAGTACTAAAATAGAGTAAATGTAGACCTTTTTTCCACTTCTTGACGACATCTGGCCAAGACGCTCGACGGGTCAGTGAGAGGGGAGCCCGTAGTCGCCATTACTAAATTTAACACAACAGAGTCTCGCGTGGAGCTCACTTCAAGCTCCACACAATAGTGCCCTTGGACGTATTATGGAGTTCAAAGAGCTCCCATCATCAATATCTTCGTCTACACATAAGGGAAGTTTTCCACGGAGGTCCATTGTCTATACTTTCCTGGCCAGTAATGTTAGGCGTGTAAACCAATTAGGCCACTTGGCGACCACGCGAACAGGGCAAATATTAATCAAATCTTACCTAATAAATTGCCAATATTTCCCTTGATATAGCTGTCATATTCAGGTTACTACTATATTACTGTGTGTGACCTTCGACATGTGAGAGGGAAGAAGAATTAACTATTACCCCTAGAACAAGGAGTAAGGTGTTGAGGCCAGCCTCGCCCATGAGGAGTATCGACTGGCGTGTTTCATCCGTGTTCATACCTGGTTGTCTCGGTCACTCTACCATACAGATAAGCTGTATTTGTTGAATTTTAGTTATTAACATATCTAGTCTTATACTGTAGTGAATGTCTACTAATTAATAATTTCGATTGATAGACTATATATAAAACTATAAAATTCCCAGAAGGTGCAGAAAGCGATTTGTGGGATTTTAAATCATACAGTCCATTTTAAACATCATACAGTCCATATTAAACATCATACAGTCCGACATCAAAACAAATAAATTAACGTAAAAATAAATTACTATATAAATTAATATGAATTAATAAATATATAAATCTCACAAGTCAGTTTACCCACACCCACCACCAACACCCACCACACCCACAACCAACACCCAACACACCCACAACCAACACCCACCACCACACCCACCACCAACACCCACCACCAACACCCACCACCAACACCCACCACACGCACAACCAACACCCACCATACCCACCACACCCACAACCAACACCCACCACCAACACCCACCACACCCACCACCAACCACACCCACAACCAACACCCACCACCAACACCCACCACCAACACCCACCACCAACCACACCCACAACCAACACCCACCACCAACACCCACCACCAACACCCACCATCAACACCCACCATCAACACCCACCACACACACAACCAACACCCACACAACCAACACCCACCACCAACACCCACCATCATCACCCACCACACACAACCAACACCCACCACACCCACAACCAACACCCACCACACCCACAACCAACACCCACCACACCCACAACCAACACCCACCACACCCACCACCAACACCCACAACCAACACCCACCACCCCCACAACCAACACCCACCACCCCCACAACCAACACCCACCACCCCCACAACCAACACCCACCACACCCACCACCAACACCCACCACCAACACCCCCACAACCAACACCCACCACACCCACAACCAACACCCACCACCAACACCCACAACCAACACCCACAACCAACACCCACCACACCCACAACCAACACCCACCACGCCCAGAACCAACACCCACAACCAACACCCACCACCAACACCCACCACCAACACCCACCACCATCACCCACCACCAATACCCACCACACCCACAACCAACACCCACCACGCCCAGAACCAACACCCACCACACCCACAACCAACACCCACCACCAACACCCACCACCAACACCAACACCCACCACCATCACCCACCACCAATACCCACCACACCCACAACCAACACCCACCACACCAACAACCAACACCCACCACCAATGTATACACACTGACATACACGAGGTGGGAACGTTGGTCTTCTGTTATGCGAGTATTGAAATATATCCGGTAGGATTATACTGGAACCTCTCAGCAGAAATACTGGAACCTTTCTACAAGGGCCATCGGATAGGAATATAATGAGACCACTATGCAATAATATATCGAGACTACCAGACAGAAATATACTTTGAACACTACGTAAGAATATATGGGAATCCACCAGCTGGAAATATACAAGGGGTATGTTGAAATCCAGCAGGGAGGAATATACTGCAATTACAACATGTGGAAGAATGTTGGGAGTATGATTACCTGTCCAGTGTGGCCTTTCCTGGTAGGGCAGGTAAGGGTCCCCACACACTCTCACTCTTACACTCTCACTCTCATTCTCACTCTCTCTTACACTCTCACTTTCACACACTCTCACACGTCTTACACAAGACGAAGCTAGAAAAAGTTCAGAGGTATGCCACTAGACTAGTCCCAGAACTAAGAGGCATCAGTTACGAGGAAAAGCTGCGGGAAATGCACCTCACGACATTGGAATTACTAATTACAACATGATCACTACCTACAAAATTCTCCGAGGAATTGACAGGGTAGATAAAGATAAACTGTTTAACACGGGTGGTACGTGAACAAGGGGACACAGGTGGAAACTGAGTACCCAAATGAGCCACAGGGGCATTATAAAGAAATTTTTCAGTGTCAGAGTAGTTAACAGATGGAATGCATTAGGCAGTGATGTGGTGGAGGCTGACTCCATACACAGTTTCAAATGTAGATATGATAGATCCCAGAAGGCTCGGGAATCTATACACCAGTTGATTGACAGTTGAGAGGCGGGACCAAAGAGCCAGAGCTCAACCCCCGCCAGCACAACTAGGATAGTACACGCACACACAGGCACACATACGCGCACACCTCATAACCATCCGCTACTAAAGCCAAAGCAGCCTTAGGGAAACTAAGGAGATTCAGAAGCCTCAGTACTAACATTCAGATCCACCTATATAAGGCTCTAGTTCGGCCGCATCTAGAGTATCCCCCAGTACCACTACACACCATAAAGAAAACTAACATGCAGAAACTGCAAGCAGTACAAAATAAGGCGCTAAGGAGAGCAGCAAAACACCGCCCACCATATGATCAGACAATCCAGGAGCTCCACGAACTCCTGAACATACAGCCACTAAACATCAGACTGCAGCACCAAGCCATCAGGGTGTGGAACACCATCCTCAGGAGAAGACCCACAGCTGGTGACCCAAAATGAGACGCCCCGCTCCCACAGCTGGTTACCCAAAATGAGACGCCCCGCTCCCACAGCTGGTGGCCCAAGATGAGACGCCCCGCTCCCACAGCTGGTGGCCCAAGATGAGACGCCCCGCTCCCACAGCTGGTTACCCAAAATGAGACGCCCCGCTCCCACAGCTGGTGGCCCAAGATGAGACGCCCCGCTCCCACAGCTGGTGACCCAAGATGAGACGCCCCACTCCCACTGCTGGTGGCCCAAGATGAGACGCCCCAATCCCACAGCTGGTGACCCAAGATGAGACGCCCCACTCCCACAGCTGGTGGCCCAAGAGGAGACGCCCCGATCCCACAGCTAGTGGCCCAAGATGAGACGCCCCGCCCCCACAGCTGGTGGCCCAAGATGAGACGCCCCACTCCCACAGCTGGTGGCCCAAGAGGAGACGACCCGATCCCACAGCTAGTGGCCCAAGATGAGACGCCCCGCCCCCACAGCTGGTGGCCCAAGATGAGACGCCCCACCCCCACAGCTGGTGACCCAAGATGAGACGCCCCGCTCCCACAGCTGGTGGCCCAAGATGAGACGCCCCGCTCCCACAGCTGGTGGCCCAAGATGAGACGCCCCACTCCCACAGCTGGTGGCCCAAGAGGAGACGCCCCGCTCCCACAGCTGGTGGCCCAAGATGAGACGCCCTGCTCCCACAACTGGTGGCCGAAGATGAGACGCCCCGCTCCCACAGCTGGTGGCCCAAGATGAGACACCCCACTCCCACTGCTGGTGGCCCAAGATGAGACGCCCCGCTCCCACAGCTGGTGGCCCAAGATGAGACACCCCACTCCCACAGCTGGTGGCCCAAGATGAGACGCCCCGCTCCCACAGCTGGTGGCCCAAGATGAGACACCCCACTCCCACAGCTGGTGACCCAAGAGGAGACGCCCCGCTCCCACAGCTGGTGGTCCCAAGAGCCGCGATTCACTAGATGAAAACCCTGCCCCACAGTACATAATTCCCAGATGAAATACTGACCCGAAATCCTCTCCCCAATAATTGGAAAAATTTAGTATGTATAGGTGTAAAGTTGTGTATATGCATATGTGTATATATATGTATGTGTATGTATGAATAACTCAATAAATAATAATAAAATAAAGAGCCTTAAACAGAACAACGTGTGTGGAAGCATCGGAGTGTGTATATATGAATGCTACACAGTATTCATCTATAGACATCCATATATGGTGAACACATGTGAAGAACCTCTCACACACTCACAGCTCCCTGACAAGAGGGAGCCAGCTTAGCTTAGCTGCCAACACCCACACATGGTGTCAGCAAGGCGGACAGCCCGCCTGCTTTCATACCTCTCACTGTATTTCCCACTTCTATACTTCCCTTCACCTATGCCTCTCCTTCCTCTTTACTTCCCCCCCCCCCCCCCAACCCCCAAAAAATACATGAAAAACATGAAAATTTCTTTCCTTGCCATTAATGTGGAGCTGGTTCCAACCCTCCGTTGACTGGTGAAAATGAATGCGACTTCCCAAGGGATCTTAAAAACCTTTCCATGCCAAATTTTCCATAATTAAACATAACCGTCCACGAACCGACCTCGAAAACCGAATCACAAACAAATTTAACCGACTCCGAGGAATGTTTCAACTCAACCATGAGGAAATGATGTCATTTTAGAGATATTTTGCTGCAACATTTTCAACACCACCAGCGAATTGTTTTCATTCTGACATGTCTGCTTGATTGATTGATTACTTGAAACGTGAAAATAATGATACAAAAAAATACTTTGTTTTTGGTGTGTGTAATATTTGAACACGTTGTCTTGAACAATTGTAATACATGAACACGTCGTACAGAACGGGGAGGGAATAGCTTGAGCTGCCTCGTCCCAATTAACATATTCCAGTTACAATATTGCTTAACTCCCTTGCTAACAAACAATTAAAACCTCGTTTGCCAAAATATATTTTTCTAGGTACGTTTTCAAACAAAGCATCTTTTATCAACGGTCGTCTAGTGAACCAATTATACAACAACGGTTGTCTACTAAACCAATTATACAACCAACGGTTGTCTACTAAACCAATTATACAACCAACGGTCGTCTACTAAACCAATTATACAACCAACGGTCGTCTACTAAACCAATTATACAACCAAAGGTCGTCTACTAAACCAATTATACAACCAACGGTCGTCTACTAAACCAATTATACAACCAACGGTCGTCTACTAAACCAATTATACAACCAACGGTCGTCTACTAAACGTATTATACGAGTAACGTTCGTTAACTAAACGTATTATACAAGAATGTTGGTGTACTAAAATGATGATAGGAGCAACGAGCTTCAACCACTGGCATCACCATCCCTGAAGCTAGGCCTATGTCAACCCTTTACCTCGGCGATGGACCCTCACTACAAGTTATTCTCTTAACTGTACAACTTAACACATAACGTAAACTGAACTTTAACTTTATGTATACTAAGTCATGTATACAAGTAAACCATCAAAGATGAGAATTATTTGGAGGCTGCATCAGGGCCGTGTATCTTAACAGTAACAAATTACAAGTAATTACAAGTTACAAAATAAAAGTGTAAATATGAAATATAAAAAAGGTAAGCTTACATAATATACCAGAGTGACACAGTGGGCCACTTGCCGCTTGTCTTCACCTAAAGTGAACATTAATGTAAGTGTACAGTGAGCTGCTCGTCATGGTTCAGTTGGCAATGCGTGTGCCTGGGAGTCCCGGACCAGGACTCATCAACCAGTCACTCGCATCTCCTTACGAACCTCTACATCTTTTCTTTATCGCTGGCGGCTGTCTTTACATTTATTACACAGTTTATGAGCTCCGAAACAATACTAGACTCGCCATTCACCTGGACTGTATGGGTCTCGAACCCTGGACCCCCACGCCTGTCAGGCCTACGCTCTATCGACTGGGCTATGAGTGGTCTTAAAAAGGAAAGTAATGTTTACATCCACTGAAGTGTGGATGGCAATACCAGGCTGTTTATCAGAATAACACTTGATTAGAAAATTTCCATGCTCATAAACTGCATAATATAAACCACGTTGCCAAGGACTGAGAAAAGATGTCCAGGTTCGCTAGTATTTGAATAACTGCTTGATGAATCCGGCCCCCAGGGACGCGGGTTCGATCCCACCACACGGCCTCAACATATTCTCACTAACGTCAGTTAAGTCCCTCAGCTTAAAATAACATCATCAAGAACACGACACTGGCGGCGAGGAGCGACCCACGACCACACAGCGACGCAACACATTAATTAAGATGACAGGTATTAACTCAGCAACACCAAGACATGAGGCAAGAGCCCGTCACAGCCCGTCACGGCCCAGACAACACCGTCACGCTCACCTACACTTGATAATTACACATGTATCACTTAATGACACTTTGTAATTGTTCAAATGAAAGTGAGAATAGCACTGCAAAATTTGTATCCTCTTCACTGTATAAACTAATAATCATTTAGAATACATAATAAAAATAAATAAATTACATTATAAACCATTGTTTATAAACAACTGGTATGTAGCCTACAGTATAAACCATTGTTTATAAACAACTGGTATGTAGCCTACAATATAAACTATTGTTTATAAACAACTGGTATGTAGCCTACAATATAAACTATTGTTTATAAACAACTGTTATGAAGCCTACAGTATAAACCATTGTTTATAAACAACTGGTATGTAGCCTACAGAATAAACCATTGTTTATAAACAACTGGTATGTAGCCTACAGTATAAACCATTGTTTATAAACATCTGGTATTTAACCTACAGCAGACTACATTATATAACATTGGCATAACAATATAGTACAAAACACACTGATAATTTCGAAAACGCTCACCGCCATTTCTTATCAGGCTCCTTGTTGCTGCGTTGCAGAGTCCACATCTTGAAGAACACGCTGGCGACGGCGGGGTGACCTCTGACCTCGACGCCTCTGCTTGTCAACCCACGAGTGATCTGGCACTAATTATTGCCTCTTACTGCTGGCTTCTTGCTGTGTACAAGCTCGTCGGGTCACTGCTGATAGTCTGGGGGCTGGTGTCGCTGTCTTCTCTATCACTATATAAACATTAAATAACACTTTTAAAGTGTTAATTCACCGGAACTGATGAGCCAATGAGGAGGAAATAATAACTAATTTTCCTGACCCCTTAATGACTTGCACTCAAGAGTTGACACCCATTTAATATAAACAAATTGCCAGATAGTTAAAGAGAGAGAGAGAAGCGTGTGTGTGTGTGTATATAGATAAGCTTGGCACGTTCTCACACCCTCCCAGGACCGTGGCGCACACCACATTGACGCCCGCCACCGCCTCCCACAACACGCTGCCACACATACACCCGCACCTGTCGTACCGCACAACCCTAACTTTTACTGCTCACGCACTATATCACTTCTCAGTGGTGCGGGTTGCCCTCACCCCGGATACATACACCGCTGAAAGTTATCTTGTTTACGTCTAAATATTTGCCTGTTACAGAACAATAGTTCCGGCTCTTCACACAGCTACCCAACAGCTCGACATGAATCATCATATATGTGGTTATCAAACATATGCCAAAGTTGTAATTCCAACCATTTTTCTCTTTGCTTATATGTCTAAACAGCAGAGCAAATATATTAAACATTTCATATGTAAACAAATTAAATACAAATTTATCCTGTAGAATATATAAACAATACAAATTCATACGTTAAGTCAATACAACTGATTCGGAAAACTACACTAAAAGAAAAACAAATAAATCACCAAAATGATGACAACAAACAAAATATGACTTAAAATTACTGAGTGCCAGTTAATTAACCTTAGCGACAACGGTTAATGGCTGTCAGTGATTTAAACGTGATGGAAGTAATGATCACACGGCTGGCAGCGGGGCGGTATGAGATTATCTCCCCCCCCCCCCCCCCCCCTGCCACCCAGGGGTGACCGAGCCTGCCCGGCAGCACCAGCACCGTCACAGTTATCAACCAGACTCACCGGGAGTTTGTTGTGCACCTCTCAAGGATAAATGATTTCAAATATTATATTAAATAATTTACACTCTTTAATCCCACCAAAGATATGTAATTATATAATTACATTTCGTTAGGTACTCGGATATGTCTCACTGAACATTCCATCAAAGGGAAGCATTGCCCATCACATAATAAAGGCTCCCATAAAAATATGCAGCAGGTAAAGGCTAAAATCACGGATATAATAGAGCAATAGATACTCGGATTGTCTAATTGTAAAAAAAATATATATCTTTATTTCGCTGAAGGTTTATACGAACTATGTATGTATTGCCTCATGTACCATGACCACATTAATTACCGCATCATTACGCTTGTGTACTCTGACTGTAAATAAATACTTTGTATTTACCAATGCAACTCTTGATATTATACCTGCAACTGAACAAATCTATTTAGGTGGTGAAGAGGAGAAGTTGAATTGCTTTGTGTTACCAGCGAGGAACAACTAAACAATTACGAAATAAATGGCCAACAAGTCCCCAGGACCTGACCCATATGTTTGCCAGAGTCCTTGAATAATGTCGAGATAAGCTGATTCAGTCCTTGACTATCATATTTAATAAATCATTAGAGCCTGGATGATAATAGAGAAACCAGATAAAACTATCAACTTCAAAACATAAATATTCGAATGTGGAAAAGTTCTCAGTCATGATCAGTATCTTATCACAAAACTAAAAATAATTTATGAAAATTAATCATAATGATCAAATAATGATCAGTATGAATGATAAGATAAATATGATAGTGGGAAGGATGATAAGATATCTGGAGGAGTTAACAATACGACAGTCAACTGTGTTCTTCAGAATGATCATGTCCCTGATAGACCCACCTTACAGTGTGTGGCCAGCAGTCAGCG